>NC_134212.1:100560021-100780021 GCF_965140235.1 Caretta caretta
ACAAATTCACTCTCCTGCTGGTGCTAGCCCATCCAAAGTGACAACTCTTTACATAATCAAGTCGGGCTATTTCCTGCATAGATCCAGGTTTTCTCACATCCCCCCCACCCCCATACACACACAAACTCACTCTCCTGCTGGTAATAGCTCATCTAAACTGACCACTCTCCAAGTTTAAATCCAAGTTAAACCAGAACATCTAAAACCCAAATAGAAGTTTGTAGCTGCTGATACAACTGATTTAAAAAACAAACAAACAGAGAATAAGCAGATTCTATATGGAAATAATTTACTCTTTACTTGCCCTTTGGTTTTGCTCTGATGTTTCTAAGAAAATTTATCTCTAAAAATATAAATTTCATTCATACCTTAGAATTTATGAATGTTTACTATATAAAATAAAGCTTACTAGTTATGAATTATATATTTATGATTACACACACGCTTTAGACCATTAAAAACAAAAAATCTAAAAATTATAACAGTGTTTTCTAGGACTAGATTCTGATCAAACTTACAACAGGATAAGTCCAGAGTAACTCCACTGAAGTAAAAGGAGTTACTCCATTTTATACCAGTGTAACTAAGATCATGTCAAGCTTACAGAATGCCTGAGTTCCAGAGCCAGTTCTGCCACTGACTTACCGAGCACCTATGGATAAACCATATAACCGCTCCATGCCTCAGTTTCTCGGTCTTTCAAATGGGCATGATAATGTTTGCTCTCTTTTATAAAGTGCTTTAACATCTACAGAGGACAACTGCTAGAGAAGCAACAAGCACTAATTTTTCTTAAGCTCTTATAACTAATGAGCTTCTTATCCACTTTCTTAATAATATGACTCTGAACACAGCAGTACAGATAAACCAAGTAGAGCAAGTTATATGACAAAAGTAACTGACTTTTAAAAATATTTTACTGGGTTCTCGATATATTCACTGCCCAACATTTTCAAATTAGAATTAGAAGGCACCTAAATCCATATTTAGGCATCTAAACAGGTGGCCTGGTTCTCAGAGATCTGAGCACCTGCAATTCACATTGACTCCAACGTTATTGTATGCAGGGAAATCCCCATGGGGTTGAAGAAGACTCAGTGGAGAGTCACTCTCCATGCTCAGCCATGACCTCTCCCCCCCAACACAAACTATGGAGCCACAAATGTGCAGAGATTTCAAAGTCAGAGATTAATGGGAGGGATGATGCCACGTTGGAATAAATCTCTCTCTTCTGAGAACATCTGAGGCACTTCAGCAGGTTTTTCTGCTGTTTTGTATATGCTCCATGCTAGGGGAGGAACCCGAATTTTCCTAAGGAGGGGGCCCAGGTTACTTGCCAAGTAGCAGTGGTCCCTACAAAAGGTGTCTGACAGTCCCCACTTCACATTGCCATGTGGTACATGTATTTCCTCACCAGACTACCATCTCTCCTTCCAGAGTGGGCCTGAAAGCAGACGAGATAGAAGAGGCAGCATGAGGAGATGGTGGACCAGGGTTCTGGGAGCTGAGTTTGGGGGAGATCCCAGGAGCTGAAGCCTGGAGAGGAGCCATCGCTTCCACTCCAGGCCATGCTGGTCACTGACAGATTCTGTCATCTCCAAGGACCAGCCTCAAGGTGAGAGACTGCCTGGGACCTCTTCCCACCACCCTTTGCCTAACACCAGGGAGGCTGGGACTGTGAAAGTGTAATAGTGTCTATGGCCAGGGTGGGGCTGGGCATCTCTGCTCCATGCTTAAACCAGATGACGTAACATGGTCCAAAGACTTTATAGTTTAAATAGATGCTTTTAGTATTAATTTTTGCTTCCTCAGGAATAGCTCCCCATATTGACTCAGCATAAAATTCTTGATAGCAGGGAAAGCTCATCTAATTTTTACTGATCAAATAAACTACAATTAAATCACTGAATGTGAGTATTCATTTTAAATTCCCTGCCCAGTGAGAAGTCTTTTGACAAACAAAATAGCACCTGCTGTCTTATCAGATGGCCTTAATACACATTAATGAACATTGCACAAACCCTAAAACTACAGGTAATAAGATATAGTAAGTGCTTTGATTCCTTACTGAGAATTCTGATGAAAAACATTTTCCATGTTATATAAGGAAACCATCAATTATCAAAGTGGCAAGCAGAGCAAAAACAACATAAAAACCTCAGGAAATTGTCTTTTATATTAAGACAATGACAGTCTCTTTGATCTTTCACACAAGCTGATTTTCAATTGAGAGCAGGTTAAAATATATTGCTCTAGAATGTATTCCTATTCTTTCAGTGAGTTCTTCACCTTTTCTTTGTAAGCCATTGATTTACACTGAAAGCTAAAACTATAATACGAAAAAAGAAATCCAACTAGCCAACGTAAAATGTTTTTTCTCTTTAGGAAATCTGTAGGATAATGCACAAGCAAAATAACCTACTGTCCTCAGCCAAATGAATGATACAAATTAAAACTCTTGTTTATGAAACCTCTGTAGTTCTCACTTTTCGAGCAGATTCTCTTCCTCGGTGTCTTAGATTGCACATAATCTTAATTATAATTAACATTGTAGAGAAAAATTATACAATATTTCTCTCCTACATAGCTCATGCCAGAGGCTATATTCTATAGTTCTATTTTGAATGCTGAGAATTCCATGCAAGTTTTCAATGCATCACATTTAGCTTATACCCCCTTAAATTATTTCTCACGCAAAAATTTGTCTTGAGAAGTGCAGGAAAATAGTAGTTTTAGACTTCAGGATTCAACAATCCACACAAACTGCAGGTAGAAATTGATGACTAGTTGGTTTGGGATTTTTTTTTGTCAGAGATAATATTGATTTGCATGGTGCAAATTATGAGCTGTTGCCTGAAGTCTGCAATCAGATTGGTTGAAACAGTAATACCAGCATGCCGTACATGTAAAGTTTCCCTACTAATCTTACTGGTTTATTCCAAACCCTACTTGTGACGATCACTATCTCTGTCTGTCTGTCTGTTGCATCCACCTGGTGTCTCTTGTCTTATACTTGGATTGTAACTCCTTGGGGCAGGAACAGTGTGTATACATGTACGTACGTACATATGTGTGTACGTGTGTGTACATGTGTGTATGTACGTGTGTGTGTACGTGTGTGTGTGTACATACAGAGCCTAGCTCAGTGGGGGCCTGGTCTATGACTGAAGCCCCTAGACTCTAGCACAAAAATAATATCATCAAAAGCAAACCTAATCAATCAGATAGTCAGAAGACAACTAGAACATATCTTTGGCATATCATTATAGAGTTGGGTTTTTGCCTCTACAAACTCATAAAAAATTTAAAAAAATAAAAATGGGACCCCTCTGTCCCAAACCCTGCGAAAGGAACTCTAGTGAGAAAATAAGTTCATGGCATAACATTTTAGAACTACCGATTCCAAATGTTTAATAGCCATAGTATGTCAAGTCATTACATCAAATCAGTAACTGTTACAAATCAGTCTTTTATTTTCTTTTACTGAGAGTATAAAACATTTTCTCTTCAGATTTTTCTCCCCTCTTCTCCCCCCAATTTTAATTAGCCATTGTCATGAAAATGACCCTACTAAAATAACTAAGTACCAAGGAGAAGCGAAACATATATAATTCCACACAATTGCTTTTCACAAAAAATCCATGCCAATTTTCCCTATATCCTTACTATGGACTCAATCTAAAACTCATGAAGCTTTTCCACTGACTTCATGTGCACTTGATTGGAATCTAGGGTGACTAAATTGCATGGGAAGCAATATGGTATATTGGCTACTATGCCATTTAAGGGCTTGTCTTCACAGAGTATCAATGCATACTTACCAGGGTCAGATGTCTAAAGCTCACTAACATACTGCACATTAATTGGTCCACATAGACCCTGCGGGTGTGAACTAAAATTTCCCCAGTGCACTTTTATGTTGTTTGAAACAGTAGTATGTCAAAACTCACTAGCTGTCGGGATTCCCTCAGAGACCTTTTCTACTCGGCTTATCCAGAACACCTTGTCCAGTTCTGGGAAAACACTTCATCTAGTTCTCTGGGATCCAAAAATCTCAGTTCAACTCCAGATTTCACCACTAAGGTATCTTTATTTGGCATACAGCAAAGCTACAAAAATGAAGAGTCTGGTGGCACCTTAAAGATTAAACTAAATTTAAAGACTAACAGCAAAGCTACACTGAGTTGATCAGATTCAACTCAGTGTACCTATACGAGGAAGGTATAGAGCATACCACACATCCAAAATTACACAGAAAACCTCTGCCTGTCACAACCATGATGTGGGTAGTCAAAATGGGAGTCAGGCCAGCTGGGTTGCCATAAGGCAAGAGTCCAAGACAGACCAGAGGGCAAACCAAGAGCCAGGTGTCAAGAGGCAGGTAGGCTCAGGTTACCATGAGGTCAGAGATCAAGACAGGCCAGAGGGAAAGAGTCAGGCATACACACAGGGTCTGAAGCAGAGACAGGCAGGCAGTCTGTGCTGTTGCTCAGATAGCTTCCCCATCACGGCTTAAGTACTGGTGCCAACCAATTAGGGGGCTGTGAGGAGCTGCCACTCAGGTCCTGCTGGGCGGTACTTCCTGCTGAGTCCAGCCTCACACAGTCCTCCCCCAAATTAGACACACTGGGGTGATCAAAATAGATGTTCAGACTAATTTGGCATAACCTGATATTTACACAGATAGATACAGATGAATATGTTTAAAGCACTTTCTTCCCAGCCTCTGGCTTACCTGGTGTACTCATGGCAAATGGAACAAAGCAGCTGATGCTGGGAGCAAAGGATTTACAGTGGGAAAGCAAGTGATGGGAAAATCATAGCAAATATCTATTAGGTCACCTTGTGTATCTCCCTGTGAAAGCAGGTTTCTTCTCTAATGTACAATATTGAGCAATGAGAGAATAGATGGAGACAAATTAGAGGGTTTAGAACATTTTCTTCTTTATATATATAGGCTAGAGTATAACATAACAGAACATAATAATACCGCTTTCAACCTGTGCATCTAGCAAAAAATGTAGGGTCTTGCAGGCTATTCCAGTTAGGAAGAGAAATGGATGATTGCATCAGGTACTTTTGATGCAATCCTGTTTATTTATGAAAGTCCTGTGTTCTTGAACACAGGAAGAACCAAAAACACATGAGATAGAGCTGTAAGCAAAGAAACTAAGCCTCTTTTGCCCAGCTTGTCCAGACTGTGTGTGTATTCTCCCCTTCTAAGTCTGCTCCTGTCTGTACTTCTACACACACACACACACACACACACAATACCCAGGGAAACACATACATATACACACAAAACAATACCCAATGAAGCCCTTTTCCACATACTTCTAATTCCTGGGCAGACTCACACATGCCTTTGGATTAGATGAAGGCTGCTATAAAGGAGTTTAACTGTTTCGGACTGCCTTCTTAAATAAAGGGGGCTGTTCCACACACCAGCTTCAATGACATTTCACCCAATGTGCAACAATATAATACAGTATAGAAAACATGAAGGACTTGGTTTCCAACCTTGAAGTGAGCCATGTACTGGCAGTCCCTGCATCTCTGCAAAGCCTCAGTTGGACTTAGAATCATAGAATCATAGAATCATAGAATATCAGGGTTGGAAGGGACCCCAGAATTATTAGTCCAACCCCCTGCTCGAAGCAGGACCAATTCCCAGTTAAATCATCCCAGCCAGGGCTTTGTCAAGCCTGACCTTAAAAACCTCTAAGGAAGGAGATTCTACCACCTCCCTAGGTAACGCATTCCAGTGTTTCACCACCCCCTTAGTGAAAAAGCTTTTCCTAATATCCAATCTAAACCTCTCCCACTGCAACTTGAGACCATTACTCCTCGTTCTGTCATCTGCTACCATTGAGAACAGTCTAGAGCCATCCTCTTTGGAACCACCTTTCAGGTAGTTGAAAGCAGCTATCAAATCCCCCCTCATTCTTCTCTTCTGCAGGCTAAACAATCCCAGCTCCCTCGGCCTCTCCTCATAACTCATGTGTTCCAGACCCCTAATCATTTTTGTTGCCCTTCGCTGGACTCTCTCCAATTTATTCACATCCTTCTTGAAGTGTGGGGCCCAAAACTGGACACACTACTCCAGATGAGGCCTCACCAATGTCGAATAGAGGGGAACGATCATGTCCCTCGATCTGCTGGCAATGCCCCTACTTATACATCCCAAAATGCCATTGGTCTTCTTGGCAACAAGGGCACACTGTTGACTTATATCCAGCTTCTCGTCCACTGTAACCCCTAGGTCCTTTTCTGCAGAACTGCTGCCGAGCCATTCGGTACCTAGTCTGTAGCAGTGCATGGGATTCTTCCGTCCTAAGTGCAGGACTCTGCACTTGTCCCTGTTGAACCTCATCAGATTTCTTTTGGCCCAATCTTCCAATTTGTCTAGGTCCCTCTGTATCCTATCCCTACCCTCCAGTGTATCTACCTCTCCTCCCAGTTTAGTGTCATCTGCAAACTTGCTGAGGGTGCAATCCACACCATCCTCCAGATCATTTATGAAGATATTGAACAAAACCGGTCCCAGGACCGACCCTTGGGGCACTCCACTTGATACCGGCTGCCAACTAGACATGGAGCCATTGATCACTACCCGTTGAGCCCGACAATCTAGCCAGCTTTCTATCCACCTTATAGTCCATTCATCCAGCCCATACTTCTTTAACTTGCTGGCAAGAATACTGTGGGAGACTGTGTTAAAAGCTTTGCTAAAGTCAAGGAACAACACGTCCACTGCTTTCCCTTCATCCACAGAACCAGTTATCTCATCATAGAAGGCAATTAGATTAGTCAGGCATGACTTGCCCTTGGTGAATCCATTCTGACTGTTCCTGATTACTTTCCTCTCCTCTAAGTGCTTCAGAATGGATTCCTTGAGGACCTGCTCCATGATTTTTCCAGGGACTGAGGTGAGGCTGACTGGCCTGGAGTTCCCAGGATCCTCCTTCTTCCCTTTTTTAAAGATGGGCACAACATTAGCCTTTTTCCAGTCGTCCAGGACCTCCCCCGATCGCCATGAGTTTTCAAAGATTATGGCCAATGGCTCTGCAATTACATCCGCCAACTCCTTTACCACTCCCGGATGCAGCGCATCCGGCCCCATGGACTTGTGCTCGTCCAGCTTTTCTAAATAGTCCCAAACCACTTCTTTCTCCCCAGAGGGCTGGTCATCTCCTCCCCATGCTGTGTTGCCCAGTGCAGTAGTCTGGGAGCTGACCTTGTTTGTGAAGACAAAGGCAAAAAAAGCATTGAGTACATTAGCTTTTTCCACATCACTGTCACTAGGTTGCCTCCCTCATTCAGTAAGGAGCCCACACTTTCCTTGACTTTCTTCTTGTTGCTAATCTTCCTAAGGAGAATAAAGGAGGTAATTATATTTAAAAACATGAAAAGAAAAACTGGGAACTCCATTTACAGGGCATTGATATACTGCTGCAACTAAAATGGAGTTATTTTTCTCCCAAAAGCTTTGTGCCAAATCCTGAAAGGCTCTGAGGAACCATTTGTCTTCAATGGCAGGTGCTCAGCAGATGTTTAGCGCCTCTCAGCATTTGGCCCCTTGCCTTTAAAAGCAAGTTACTCTAGTGTGCACACGCACATCAGATGCTTTTTTCACATAGGAAGTAACCTTTCTACTGAATTTCAGTGTCAACTTCACATTTATTTTACAGCTTATACAGCTATTATTTAGCAGCAACATCAGCTGGGCTAACTAAAAATGTCACTCCAGAAAGAAAAGGAGGACTTGTGGCACCTTAGAGACTAACCAATTTATTTGAGCATTAGCTTTCGTGAGCTACAGCTCACTTCATCGTCTGCATCGATGAAGAGAGCTGTAGCTCACGAAAGCTTATGCTCAAATAAATTGGTTAGTCTCTAAGGTGCCACAAGTCCTCCTTTTCTTTTTGCGAATACTGACTAACACGGCTGCTACTCTGAACCCTTTCCAGAGCGTTCCTTCTGGGCTCCCTTTTCTTCTCATCAAAATTACATTACATGTTTTAGGTTCAAGTTTCTTTAGCAACATGAATCCCCCAGGGACATCTAGCCATTGTGCAGCTCTCAAATTCCAAGAATAATAGTACTTTGCCTGGATTTTAAACTTTACTTTGGGTCAGCTCCATTACAATTTATTTTCTAGTGTTTCTGGTTAAGCTTGTACTCTCCATAAGTCAGCTTGCATGGGTCACCATTGTTCAACCCTTTAAATTCCCTTCTTTTCAATGTACTTATATCTCCAGGTACCATTTTAAGGCAAAAATGTCTGGCAGCTACCATCTATTTTGCTAGCTCAGTAGATTTGACTTAACTGACTGCACAGTATACTTTATCTTGCTGATCTGGCTAACAACTGTGTTGATCATATGTTACACACGTATTACATTTAGAATTACATTGCTTCATCTTTGTGAAAGATGAGGTATTCCCACACATTAAATGTAAGTACACCACTCTATTATGTGGACATTATTTACATAAGAATGCACCTGTACTGAGTTGGAACTTACTGTGTATCTGTTAACAAATGCAAATATGCTAGTTTTCACTGTTTGATTTCATAAAAATATGGTGCCAGTCCTGTTCCCTTTGAAGTCACCAGGTGCTCTATCATAGACCTCATTATGATGGTGATTTAGCCCATCACAGGTAATCTATAGGCTACATAACACAGTATAGTGCCTTCACTCTTTGTGAGGGCCTTCCATTTCTTGTACTAATTCAACATAACAATTATGATTCTCTGTACATACAAATTACTAAACATGCTGCTTTACAGGCATGCAGGCAAGGTGCCTGCACTAACTAAAAATATTATAAGCCAAAATTCATTAGGACTAATCACATACTTGTAGGATTGTGTGATTACATATGTATTCTCAAAGGGTAAAATCCTAAAATTCTTACTTGGTCTCTAAACTCAACCCAAACTCACACTTAACTTCTCTTGGACATTTGCCAAACAAAGGACATGGGCCAGATTTCTAAAGGTATTTAGGTACCTAAAAAAAGGCAGACAGGCACCTAGTGAGATTTTTCAAAAGCTCCCATGGGGCTTTAGATGTCTGGGCACTTTTAGAAATTCCAGTAGGTACCTATCTGCACCTTTAGGTGCTTAAATATCTTTACAAATCTGACTCCCCATAACAGCACACAGATCCAGGACTATGGTTTAGAGATTAAGCAGAAACAAAGTCTGAACATCCCTGGAGTTTGTGGAAGTTCAAATCTAGATGCAAACATTTTGGCTTGGAATCCTCACTACTCTGGGTCACTGTTGATGGGTTGCTAAATTGTGAAGCTGATGGTTTAAGAAGGATTATTATTTTAATGATCAGCTGATTTTTTTCAAAAATAAATTACTTCTAGATTAATTACATTATGTTGTAAACCCAACAAATAGGAAGTAAAATACTTATCCAGAAAGATATAATAAACTGAACTAATAGGCTGAGATTTTCAAAATAGCCTAAGAAAGGTGCCCAAGTTCTGCTGAACATCAATTGAAATTGGGTCCCTGAGTCCCTTAAGCACCTTTGAAACCCCAGCATAAATTAGGAAACTGCTTCTCGAACAACATCTTCACAGTGGTACTAGGGGAAAATTCTGCTTCCCATTCCCCAGGACTAAATGTCACTAGGCCCAGTGGAACCAGTGCAATTTCACTGCAAAGAGGTTTCAGGATTTGGGGAGCCATATACCTGGTGCATACTTGTACATGCACCAGAGCATGCAGAGTCATGCAAGCAGCTTGCACTGTCACTACCCATGGCGTACATGTCCCATAAAAATGAGAGGACTCCTTTAGAGTGGTTCTAGAGTTCCTGGACCTTCCAAGTTACCAGAGAGTACCAGGATGTATTGCTCCAGGGAGCTTAATAAAGCTAGGAGGTTCTCTGGTTGCTGCATACGTCTTGGGTCTTTGCGTTTATGCCCTCAAGCTACACTCAAATATCCAAAATGATTGTCATAAATATAAAGGGAAGGGTAACCACCTTTCTGTATACAGTGCTAGAAAATCCCTCCTGGCCAGAGACAAAATCCTCTTACTTGTAAAGGGTTAAGAAGCTCAAGTAACCTGGCTGACACCTGATCAAAATGACCAGGAAGGAGACAAGATACTTTCAAATCTGGAGGGGGGGCGGGAAGAAGGCTTTGTCTGTCTGTCTGTGTGATGCCTCTGCCAGGGACAGATCAAGAGAGCAAGCAATCCAACTACTATAGAGTTAGTAAGTAATCTAGCTAGAAAATGCATTAGATTTTCTTTTGTTTTTTGGCTTGTGAAATTCGCTGTGCTGGAGGGAATGTGTATTCTTTTTGTTATGCAGCTGCTCTCAGCTAACAGAAAACCTCTTCAGTGTGTGCTTTTGGTTCAAAAATGATTTCTCATTCAAAATGATCCCACCGCTCTGCCACCATGTCAGGGTTCCTTCCCCACTCTGAACTATGGGGTACAGATGTGGGGACCCACATGAAAGACCCCATAAGCTTATTTCTACCAGTTTAGGTTAGAATTTCCCCAAGGACACAAAATTCCTCATATTTGGGATTCAGTATGCTGCCACCACCAAGCGATTTAACAAAGAATCAGGGAAGAGACCACTTGGAGATGTCTTCTCCCAAAATATCCCCCCAAGCCTTACACCCCCTTTCCTGGGGAGGCTTGAGAATAACCAAGATGAGCACAGACCAGCCTTGGGTTTTTAGGACCCTAAAAACCCAATCAGATTCTTAAAAAACAGAACTTTATTGGAAGAACAAAACAAACAACTCTGTAAGATTAGAATGGAAGATAATCTCACAGGCAATCAGATTCAAAACATAAGGTTTTGCCTAGAGGAATTCTCTAAGTTACAAAGAAAAAAAAAGAAAGAAAGAATACACATTCCCTCCAGCACAGCAAATTTCACAAGCCAAAAACAAGAGAAAAATCTAATGCATTTTCTAGCTAGATTACTTACTAACTCTATAGGAGTTGGATTGCTTGCTTTCTTGATCTGTTCCCAGCAGAGACATCACACAGACAGACAGACAAAGCCTTCTTCCCGCCCCTCCTCCAGATTTGAAAGTATCTTGTCCCCTTCTTGGTCATTTTGGTCAGGTGCCAGCCAGGTTACTTGATCAATACAGCACATCTCACCAGCACTACAGCCACTGATTTTTTTTTTGTAATTAGTTCTATATAACTAAAAAGCCTAAAACATTCTCTTTCTATTTCTCAAAAGTAGCAAAAATAATATCCTAATGTTTGTTGTTTTACTTAATTTCAAAATTACTTGCAATCTGTGACCTTGTGTGCCAAGTTTTTGCCTAGAGCAAGTTTTCATCATCAAGTTAACAACCCCAGAAAAAATAAAAGCCTCACATTAGAAATAAAGTACTAACAGACCCTTAATCAACTATAATGATACTTCTGGGCACTGTTATTCATTTCAGCTCCAATAAAAAAGTACCTACCATGGCAGTTCAGTTCATATTTCTCCCTTCTCCCTTGTTGCGCCTGGGGTGGGGCTCCCCTCACACAATCAAATTCAGAAACCTGTCAGGGGGGCTTTAGTGATACATGTGAACATCATCTTGAAATGGCACCAGCTCATGGGCTTGGATCAGGAGTATGACCGTTTGGAAGCTCAGAGTCAGTGGCTGCCTTCATTATCAACCCAACAAGCAATGACAGGTTTCAAAAAATGGGTGCAGACATGGAGATGTTTGTTCAAAATACTTAGAAATTCTGGCAAATTGTTACCTAGGAATGGTGAATTGGTGGAGAAAAAATATAAAGGCCCACCACAGTACTGCTCACAGGTGTGTCTAGAATCTTTTTTTCCCCTCTTTAAGATTCTGAAAAGCTGCTAAATGGGAGTGGCAAAGTATGGTGGAAAAGTCAGTTCGCGCAGCCTTTCTAGCAGTCACCTAATGTGCAAGAGCCAGAAATCTCATGAAAAAGCTTTTCCTCAAGAAATGTCCATCCAGAAATGTCTATGCAGACTCAGGAATTTCATCTGGATAAGTGACTTGATAAAACAATTTTCTGTGATGCATTTCCCAAACCCTCAGGTTTGCCAGACAACTGCCAGGTCAGTTTAGTTCATGCTACCTACCCACCAATGACAGATATCAATGCCTCCTTTTTTTTTTAAAGCTAATATTTTTGTCAGCTCTACATCAGATGCAATCATGGAAGTTAGTGCCCCGTGCACATACTACATACCTGTCCCCCACTATCCAACCCCATCCCCCAAAAAGTTGGAAAAAACATATTTGAATAATGGAAGATCGTTGCTAAGGGACAAACAAGGAGAAATAATATTCTCACAATACAACCCACAGAGTAGAACATCTGTGACTCATTTTAACATCTGTGAATGCCAAGCTATTTTGATTTTAAAGTAATTGCATTGGAAGATGCTAGGGATTGTCCTATCAGCTTTTGTGTGACTTGTGTCAATAACTGTATGGTACACATTGAGAAGTACTAGCCACTGGACTTCAGAATAGAAAACAGATCAAACGATTTACCCTAACAGTAAGGTAATTCCTGAATTTGCCATTCTACTGATATGTGTAGTCTCCAAATAATAATTTATGTCAGCATCTCTGCATACAGTAATTGTGCAGCATACAGAAAGAAAAGTAAATTTACATGCACCATGGTTCACCAACACTGGGACCGAAATCGCAAAGCCGTTTCAACCTTTAATTGGAAAGAGTAAATTTAATGAATATAAGTGCTGTATTTGCTACTCAAATTAAAAATGACAAACTGTCAAAACAGCAATATTTAATTCATAAATATTAGAATGGTATGGAAGGACAAAATGCAAGGAATGATTCTGCTAAATGAAAAAAGAATAAGTGATTGTTTGCATTACAGCTGCAGCAAACTTTAGCTGTAATCTGTTTGACAGAGATATGAACACTGGCTCATGAGCTCACTACTGTTTTATTTTTGTCTTACTACAAAAAGAAAACTTTAAAATCTGCCAACATCAAGCTATCAGAAAATTCAAACTGCTTCCAACATGAAAGCCAAGACAGCTGCAGGAAACACAAGTCAAAAGTTTGGCATCCCAATGTCATTCTACATGGATAATTTGAGGGAAATGACTATACAAAGGACAGTATGGTGTCAATACAGAATGCAAACCAGAAAAAAGAAACTTTATCCAAACACACACTATCCTCACTGCCTTTTCCAGCTCCTCCCCCACTAAAGTGTCATACAACCTGTATAGGTTACACGGATAACAAGTTTCAGAGTAGCAGCCGTGTTAGCCTGTATTTGCAAAAAGAAAAGGAGTACTTGTGGCACCTTAGAGACTAAAATACCTAACGAAGTACAGACCTAATGTTTTATTTATACATGAGCTACTCAGAAGTACAATGATGTGATAAGACATAGGGACATCCGAACTTTAATGAGACGTGGAGGTAGGCAGGATTCAGACGTGGTGCTGGCCTTAGAATCTGGATTGCTGGGATGGGGTTAGGGACCACCCTCTGATGGAGATGCAAAGCCTGTTAACTAGTGGCAGCCCTTATTAGAATAATAGAATATCAGGGTTGGAAGAGACCTCAGGACATCATCTAGTCCAATCCCCTGCTCAAAGCAGAACCAACACCAACTAAATCATCCCAGCCAGGGCTTTGTCAAGTCCGGACCTTAAAAACCTCCAAGGATGGAGATTCCACCACCTCCCTAGGTAACGTATTCCTGTGCTTTCACCTCCTAATGAAATAGCGTTTCCTAATATCTAACCTAGACCTCCCACACTGCAACTTGAGACCATTGTGCTCAGTGGTGGCAGATGACAGAACAAGAAGCAATCTAGCTCCACCCTCTTTGGAACCCCCCCTTCAGGTAGTTGAGGGCTGCTATCAAATCCCCCTTCACTCTTCTCTTCTGCAGATTAAATAACCCCAGTTCTCTCAGCCTCTCCTCCTAAGTCATGTACCCCAGCCCCCTGATAATTTTCATTGCCCTCCATTGGTCTCTCTCCAATTTGTCTACATTCCTTCTGTAGTGGGGGGACCTAAACTGGATGCAATACTCCAGATGTGGCCTCACCAGTGCCAAATAGAGGGGAATAATTAGGAGGGCTGCTACCTGTGTTGACAGAAAATTGTTGGTACTTCAGTTTCTCTTTGGGTAGGATGGCGTAGGTCACAAGCAGCAGCAAGTGAAAGCATCACCTTACAGCTTTGTCTTCCACTATCTGCACCTGCAATATTCCCAGGGTCAATGCAGAGATTGTGAATTTGGACCTTCTCCAGAGAGCAAAATATTTGCTGGGCAAGTGACCACGCCTCACGCTCCTTCAATCCCACTGCGATGAGTGCCACATTTGACCACACTGCAACCCACAGTTCTGGCTCTCTCCTCTATTTCCTGCCCCCCACCTCCTTTCTCTCTCTCTGCAGCCTTGCTACATAAATAGCTATGCTACGAGTTCGCCATGAGCCTAGTCTCCTGCAGGAGCCCTACTCACCATGCTACACTGATTACTCTAGTTCCCCATCGGCTCTATTTATTATTATTTTTAAAAAAACACCCTTTTCCCCACAAAGAGTTCAGGTGCCATTTTCATAGGGAGAAGACATAATTCCATTCAATCTCATCATGCTCCCTGGTGTTCTCTGGTTGCTATTCCAGGTTCTTCCTCCTCCACTCTTTCTACCACCCCTACCATGCTCCCCAGGCTTTGACAGTATTAGATATAAGGTAACCCCAAAAGCATAGAGGCAAACAAGAGAAAGGCTAGAGAAGCTTTGCAGGAGGGAAGAGAATATGTGGAGGGAAGGGGAGCAGGAAGACAGGACCTGAAGAATAGAAAGGAATATGCAGTGAAAAGGACAGAGAGGAGTAAACAGGAAAAGAAGGCCTATGGAATTAGATACTAAAACATAGACGAGGTGAAGACAGCTGGGAGAAGGCGATGGCAGGAATGAGTGAGCTAGATGGAGTAGCAGCATTTGAGAAGAAAAACAATTGGAGGAGATAGAGGGGAAGGAGAGAAAATTATCTGTTGGAAAAAGACGGGGGGGAAAAGAAAGAAGGAAAGAAAGTTGAGACAAGAAGGTTTTGAGTGGGGGTTAAGGAAAGCAAACAAAATGTAAGGGAGAGAGTCTATTTTAAACTTTTATTAATTGTTCATGTATAGGTTCATAGATTATCTAAACTAAACTCCTACACAACACAGGCCATAGAACCTCACCAAGCAACTCCTGCACTGAGGCAATAACTGATGGCTGAACTAGAGCACATCTTATAAGTGCTCTATAAAAGCATTCTGTGTATGTTACTTTTTGTGGACGATGAAGGGTGCTTAAGGGTCCTAGTTAGGAATGAGGCATGGGAGTCTAATGTTTTCATAATGTATGTATGGAGAAAGAAGATAATCTTTTATATATATACACAGAGAGGTGACACAGGATGTAGGTTTGGTTTGACTCAAATGGTAAACACATGAGAGCATTTTCTGCCCAGGATTTTATGTGCAGGTTGGCAGTGTATTTAACAGAGCATAATTTGCTATTTACTGTTTATTTTACAATTCTAAATACATACATTATTTTTTGCGAGTTTATTTCTAAATGTTTTGTCCCCAAATTGTGAAATGCAGGAAATTACACTCACCTTCAAAGTCTGCTGAAAGGACCCTCTACAATTAAAAATTTATCTCGCCTATTTTATTTGCTTAGCTCTTGGTCTGGGACACACCAAAGGGAATAATTAGGATTGTGTGTCCAAGTAGAGGCTGTAGAGGATTCTTCTGGGGTTCTAGGTTGGGGGCTTTGTGTTTCTTTGACATCTTGCTACAGTGGAAAGCTTCATTAAGTAAGTGGGGTGTGCACTGTGCTCTAATATCAGACTCTGTTCCTTAGACAAACACCCTTTCCTGAAACCTAATACAGAATACCAAGGAGAAATAGAGAAGGCGGAAAGGCTAGAGCTAGGTCTGATCTCATTCCCTCCCATAGTTCTCCTGCCTAATCCATTACAGAAACAGAGACGCAGTGGCTCCCCTACCTACCAAGAATTTCACCCTAGCATTCTGAACTCTAGGCCATAGTCTGATGAAGCCATGAGTGTCTACACTACAAGAACACTGGGCTGGATCTACTGTAACTTCCACGGAAGGTTCCCTGCAGAAGCTCAGAATCTGAACAGTGCAAAGGTAGCTTAAAAGCACCTTTCCCACCCACCCTTCCTCCACTGGATTTTTCTGTCAATCACAGGAGATGCAGCACAGACTTTGCCCTTTCATCTAATTGAAGTAAAATAAGGAGAAGTCAAACTGTACTTTTAATTATGTCTGATGTGCCTAACACTTAGGACTAGCTCCTTTTAAACTTCTGTTATATAAATAAAACTCATTAAACATGATCACTTAGAAAATTGTTGTTTTTGCAAAATTACTGTATAACAACAATCCAGATATGTTCTTTACTCAATATTTTTCTAATTGAATAGTCAAATGACCTACATAATACCCAGGAACATAATCAGTGGATAGATTTTACCTGTAGTAAAATAGATTGCTTTAGTATTCTCCATATTTAATACTTCACTATCTCTACTGTAATAGTTTTTACAACACTGCAGAAGGACAGGTACAGTTACTATACATTAAACTTCTTTAGTAGCTAACCTCAGTAGTTACTGTAGTCTTCAAAGAAAGAAGGAGACTATAATTTATTTTCTTAATCTACATCAAAACCTTCCAAAACAGAAAGAATGAAATTACATTTGTAACACAGCAAGACTGGTGCAGCATCAAAAAGCAGAAAATATCTATCTGTCTTGAAATTGATGCTTCCATTCTCCAGCAACTGTACCATTTCATTCTAGGTAAACAGAAACTTTTAATATAAAATACAGTACTTGACCGTAAGGTAAACATTTCAGAATTATGTACAAATGTATCTCAAAGGGCATACTGTGATAATATATATGTATGGTTAAAATGAATTGTACTCCAATATGTTAACCAGAAACAGAAAATCAATATCTAAAGAAAAAAAACCCACCACACGCTGACTGAATATTTAGAATAGTTGATTGGATATTTTTACGTGCTTGATTTCCAATATTGAATATACGCAAGGTGAAATTGCAAATAAATCTAAGGAATCTAGAACTGCAAAGATCCCTTTGATCAACATTACTTAGCGCATATATATATAATCGTTTTAAAAATGAACACCTAGATATTTTTTAACATTTGATATCACCTCTCTTTAGCTCTTTGAAGCGTTGAAGATGTTTTGATGTGGTGTTTTGTTGGTAGTTTATTTTGGGTTTTCTGAGTCGTTGGGGGGTTTTCTGTGCCAGCTGGAGAATTTTAAAATACCTAATCAGATATGAGAATGTTATATTTAAAATATGTAGGTGCTGGAATCAAGGTACGTTTTCCCTGGTACATATTAGAAGGGTAGAATAGCTCACTACACGTTAGTAAATACCCAACTAACTATTAGTGTCGCTACATGAGATAAATACCAGAGTTGCAATATCTTTAGCAAAAGTGACAGTTTCTTATATAGATTTCTAGCTTAGGGATGAGGAAACAGTGGCATGTGAACAACACATTTAAACCTGTCGATATGACTCCTGTAAATGCCAGATAGGGCCACATCAAAAGTCCACTAAAGTCAAAGGGAGGCTTTCCATTGACTTCAGTGGACTTTGGATCAAGACCATAATTAGTATACTCATCCTGAGAACTCTGGTCTTTACAGATATTAAGTTTTAGCGAATAACCCCCCACCACTGTGCATAGGGTTTTTGTTGGTGGTGGTGGTTTTTAAACAGATTTTAAAAAGGGTATCATAAAAATCTTAAAGTTATATAAAGAACCAGAAAAAAAGACACGTTCCTATCCCAACATAACCTCCATTACCACAGCATAGCTTCCATCTTTCCTGGGATGGAGGGGAAGGAGTCAGTCTTTTGCCCCAGGATGGGGTCCCAGCCACGAGTAATCAATACACAGGAATTAACGAAAAGTCACGTGATTAAGGGGCACCTGACTACATGAGGGGACACTATAAAGCAGTACTTTAGGCTCAGTCCAGGGGGCAACAGGGCCTGGGAAGGGGTGGCCCATACAGTCTGGTAGAAGGACAGCTGTCTGCAGTACAGCAGCATCCACCAATAGTCCAGTGTGCCTCTGGAGGCATCAATGTGAAGCACTGGAGAAGGGCCAGATGGACTTGTGGAGCCTGATACGGGGTGAAAGGTTGAACAGATTTTGCTGTATGTTAATAAAACCAGTCTCCCCGAAGGGAAGATTTTCACTTGAAGCTATTATTTTGTGTAATTACCAGAGAGGCACGTAAGATGGGAAGGTCAGAACGACCCTCTTACATGAAAGCAGTTAATTCCAAGTGGTGTGCGGAATGTCTCAAAAATATACTTCCACAACATAAATAAGTGAAACAAATGCTAATCACCACATTTAAGACCACGAGCAGCAAACCATTGTGTCCCGGTTTACAGTATTTTCTATTATTCTTACAGCTTTACTCGCTTATGTAAATGCTCTTCTAGGAGCAGTAAACGAAAAAAGTGCTTAACTAATTGTCTTATTATTCACTTTCCTAAGACATGTTAATATTAAGCAGCACTTCATAAAAATAGCCTAAGAGCAGAGTATCATCCTCGATAATATCTTTGGTAATTTAAAATTATTTTAAATGGGAAAGTCAATGTTGGAATAGTAAAGAAAAAAGTAAGTAATTTACAGTCAGGTTATATCTACACTACGAACTAAGGGTGTGATTCCCCTGCGCATGTACACATATTTGCACTAGCTCTCATTAAGCTTGCATGAATATGAATAGCAGCGCAGCCATGGTAGCTTGGATAACAGCAGTGGAGACATGGCAAAACCAGGGGGGTATGTACTCACTGCCGGTAAGTTGTGTTTCCACTACAACTACCTATGCTACTACAGCTGTACTGCTATTTGTACTCATGCTAGGTTGATGAGAACTAGTGCAAGTATGTGTATCTGAGCAGGGAATTACACTTCTAGTGCATAGTGTAGACCAGGGGTGGGCAAACTTTTTGGCCCGAGGGCCACATTGGGGTTGCAAAACTGTATGGAGGGCTGGGTAGAGAAGGCTGTGCCTCCCCAAACAGCCTGGCCCCCAGCCCGTATCTGCCCCCTCCCACTTCCCACACCCTGACTGCCCCCCTCAGAATCCCTGACCCATCCAACCCTCCCTGCTCCTTGTCCCCGGACCGTCCCCTCCCAGAACCCCTGCCCCTAATCACCCCCCCTCCCTGTCCCCTGACTGCCCCCAGGGAAACCGTGCCCCTTATCCAACCCCCACCCCGCTCCCCACCCCCAGGAGCTTGCAGCCCCACCGCGCGGACAGAGCCAGCAGTGCTGCCCGCATGGCTGTGTAGCTGTAGGGGAGGGCAGATGGCAGGGGAGGAGCCAGGGCTAGCCTCCCCGGCCAGGAGCTCAGGGGCCGGGCAGGATGGTCCCATGGGCCAGATGTGGCCCGCAGGCTGTAGTTTGCCCACCTCTAGCGTAGACATAGCAGAAGAAAGGAAAGAGTGGGAGTATAGATATTTTCTCACCGCACTTCCTCTAAATATTCAGGTACCTATAGGTCTTTGAAATCAGTCATTTTTTTGTTCTATCCAGGTTCTTATCACCATAGCATCTGAGTGTCTTCCAGTAATGTATTAAGAGATGTAGCTTACAACTGTGTCTTGTGATTCATTCTGGGACTATTTCAATTTGGGGAGAGAGAGAGAGCGCGCGCTAATGAATAGATTAACTGTGTCTGGGGAGCCATCACTGGATCTGAAGGCTTTAAAATAATGACACCTTAAAAGAGGGGGGAGGGAGTGACTTGACCCAGGAAGGAAGCAGAGAGAACATGCCTGACTAGACCTGAAGCAAAGCTGGCCATTCTCACAGTTATCAGAAGGAGAAGAATAATTTAACAGTCTCATCTGCTACAGAATCCTGCCTGGTAAAAAACAATTTACTGCAGCAAATTATATATAATCTATCCTCCCCTAGAAAAGAGATATGGCAGATCTTTAACAAATTCTCATAGATCCATTGAAGTCAGTGAAGTTTGCATCAATTGAGAATCCACCCCATGGACAGGATGGCTTCATATGTTTTCCAACCTTTAACGCCCAACTTTCTCTGGTAAAGCAGAGGTATACCTACCTTTTAGGATGTAATCTCTGCAAAGACAATGTTCAAAAAAACATTGGTTCTGTTTGTATATTTATAAAAGTGGTGGCAATTTGAACCTCTGTTGCATTGCTTGAAGATGGCAGTCTTTATACAGTCCTGGC
This sequence comes from Caretta caretta, assembly GCF_965140235.1. Lineage (NCBI taxonomy): Eukaryota > Metazoa > Chordata > Testudines > Cheloniidae > Caretta > Caretta caretta. Next base: position 100,580,372 of record NC_134212.1, read on the forward strand.
CCTGGTATTGGGAGGTACACCCACGGCTTCCTCCCTGGAGGCAATGGTTTCCCCTTCTCCGGGCTCTTCCGGCCCCATCTCTCCAGCTGAGCCACTAAGTAGTTCAGATCCCCCTTCTGGGAGTTTAATCACTGTCCAACTGTAGTCCACTTCCCCAGTGGCCTGCGGGGGACCCAGGCCCACCCACTACTCCAGGTCCCAGCCCAGAGACCCAAAGAATAGCAGCCACATGCCACCGTGTCCCTTTAACTAAACAGCCTTCAGTTCTCTGGGCCAATTCCCCGTGGCCCCAACCTTCACCACTGCCTCACCCTTAACTCAGGGCTCTTCCGTGTCAGGTCCAGCAGCCAGGCAGAAGTGCTCTCTCACTCCTCTGATCCCTGCCAGCACTGAGCTGTCCGTGGTGCTGCAGTTCCCTTTGGCTATCCAGGAGCACCATCCACACCCCTCTGGCTCCAGCAAGGAACTTTCAGTCTCTGACTCTGCAGCTCCTTTTTATATGGCCCTCCTGGGCCCTGTTTGGCTAGTTCTTTTCATCCTCCTCCTGATCTGTGCAGGAAGCAGCCATCTCTCTAGGCTGCTCAGAGGATTTAGGTCCACTGCTCCTTTCCTGGGACAGGTCTGGCAGGTCCCTGAGGCCTTCAGCAGCGGGCCTCTGGGCTTCATCCACCCCATCACAGACATATTAAGAGAGAGAAGCATCTGAAGGAAATGAAGCACACTTTGCTGAAAGCAAACTGCCATTATCTAGACTGCACTGGAAATATGCTTGCAGTGGCAGTCAAGCCACAGGGCATTTCAGGCCATAAAATAAAATGAGCAGAGCAAGAGGTAAGAAAGGAACAACAGGGAATAAAAGGCTACAGCATCAAGGAAAAAATATTTTAAATAAATTTTTCAATAGATGGATTGTATGAAATGATAAAAAGTTACTTAAATTGTGTACAGGAATGATTGCTCATTCTGAATAATTATAAATTTTAAAAGAGAGGTAATGGGAGACTGAGCATTGTTGGGAAGTTACTGGTTGTGGACAAATCAATCTAATTTAATGAACTTGCTATTCAGTGCACTACCATAACTTTAAATGAACCAATACCTTCTAACTCCTTTATCCTCAGTGTGCTGATGATCTCACTCTTCCTGCTGTGCATCTTTCTTTTGCATTTGTTTTTCTCCTGCTTCAGCACATTATCCGTACTATTACCACAGTTCAATTTAATCCTGACACTAATGCATTCCATAGTTTTATAAAAAGATTGGCATGTTTTTGTTCTGTTTTTGCTAATATAAACTATGGAACAAAAAAAAATTAAACACTACACATGCCCCTTCAATTAATCTGTTTGATCAAATTAGGATAAAATATCAACAAACTGAATGCTTGGCCAAAGATTTACACTGACAATGTACAGAGTGCATAATGTTGGGAATAAAAAAACCTAGTGATTTCAGGTTTACAAACATCCCCTCCTACAACCCTTACTTGAGGAGGCTCACTCACATGAACAAGTTTCACTCATCTTAGACCAGGTCTACACTAAAGAGTTAGGTCAACCCAGTTCTCTTGCTCAAATATCCACACCCTTGAGAAATGTAGTTAAGCCAACCTAACCCCTGATGTAGACAGCACTAGGTCAACATAAAAATCCTTCCATTGACCTAGCTACTGCCCATTGTGGAAGTGGATTAACTCCAGTGATCGGGGGAACCCCTCCCGTCACTGTAGTGAGTGTCTACACTGAAAGCCCTACAGCCACACTGCTACAGCAGTTTAAATCTAGACATATCCTGAGTAAGAACTTCAAAGTTATTGAGTTAAGAAGGCACTCCTGCATTAAACGCCAAGGGAAGGACTTGGGGGGAGAAAATAGCCACAAGCAATCCTTCATGGAGATTCCCACAAATCATCCTGCCCTCTATTAGGCCATAGGGGCCCACCCCAAAACTCAGTTATTCATGCCACTGCACTGGTACGATCAATATTATTGAGACACTGAGCTATGCAACAGCATATTGAAAGCACCACACCACACCACAGCACATTACCTTACTAATTTTTAAATAGTAAGATCTTCACAGCAGGAATTGCATCTACCTCTGTTTGTTCAACAAGGCTGTGATTTTCATTGGAACCTATGGGACAACTGTAATAAATGTCAATTATAAGCTCTCCTACTGGCCTCTTGTATACATTGCATAAGAAGATAGACAAAATGGAACTTTGAGATATTCGGCACATAATTACTTTTCGAGTCCTCTAATATAAAAATAAGCAGTCACTGAAAGGTGACGCCATATAACCCAGCTATGAACCACAAACTTGTCAACATCCCTCCTGAGCAGAATGACACCAAGAGCAGCTAAATGTATCAGCAGGGACACATCTTTCACTGGCTATTGCTGGAGGATATCAGCAGCCATGCCAGGAGTGCAATTTCTGTCCCATACCCGTATCTATAATCAGACTGATTAGAGTCAAGGCGTCTGAGGACTCCAGGTATTAGCAGCCATTCACGTGTTTACACACTTTAAGAAATGGGAGAAGAAGATGTTAAAAGACAACCCAATAGTCTTCCAGAGCCTGAAGCAAGTTGGAGGGTTCTAACATCTTTAAGTCATTTTACATGCCCGAGGCATCCCACAATATGTTCTGAAGGTGGTTATGTATTACACATCCATATCTGATAAAGCATCAGAAAAACGAAGACTGTGGTCAGATATAGTTCAGTAACATATAGCATAAGGGAGAAAAGAGTCAGGGCAACACCTGCTGAGAAGTATGGATGATGCCCTAATCCTGACCTAGAAATCATTCTGTTGAATAGCACTGACAGAAGCATTTTAACAGGATGGATTCCTTTTCTGAAGATATAAATTCAATGCTATTTAGGGTTGCTCATGAGAAATATGTAAATAATGATTGATAGATTAGAATGACAGCATATGTGAAAATGCCCTGATCCCACTGTTAGCAGCCTAATATTCTCTATTTATATTTTGTGAACTGTAACCTTGGGCATTTGCCAGTAAGCAAGTAGGAAACTCATCCAAATGTATGAAGAACTGCATTTACTGGGGAAAAAAAATAAAAATAACCCTTTTGAGACTTTTCCAAAGAAGCCATACAGCCCTGGTTTGGAAAGCACTGCAGAAATGGATGTTCACAGATAATCCACCAAAGCATTACACACCTCCCAAAGCATTTAGTTGGTCTGATTTTTGGCACTCTACCTGTAACCCTGTGAATGAAGAATAACTCATTTTAATTATAAAAAAGGAAGGGGATCTTTTACCCCATTTCACCACGGCCTTCAACATCTATGACTTTGTAAGAGTCATATTTGCTATGTGCTTCATTGTGTTGACTGTCAGTGCAGAGTGATCTTGCTGGAGTGACAAGTAGTAAATTATGCAAGCAATTTAGCAACTGTATGAAGAGAAGTATTCCAGGCCCCATAGAGAAGTGAAAAATTGATGCGAAAGTATTGGCTTTTTATCTATGTGGCTTTTTAAAATCTTGTTTTAATGTGCATCTAGGACACAGCAGTGCTAAGGTAAGTAAGGTTTTTTCAGGCAACTAGCTAATCAGGACTGTGGCAAAACCTGTTATACACTGACTGTACTACTAACCCTGCACCAAAATACTCTGAGATAACTATACAATTAAACCATTTTCCAGAAGTGTAACGTGTATTAAGACAGCAGCAAGTTGATTAGATACCTATGGCTAAATTAGCATTTTATTTGCAACTCTCTTTGGTGATAACATAAGCTTTTGTAAGCATTTGTAAACAAACAAAATGGATTGGGGAGGGGCAAATAGAATAGGGGGCGCAGAGAAGAGATGGAGAAGAAAGAATGTGTGAAGGAGAAAATACAGTGAACCTGGAGAAGAAACGACTGTGGAGGGGGAGAGAGTCTAATGGTTAGTAACATTTCCTCTGTAGTACTTATGTAAGCAGGAACTAGTACAGTATACGTCTGTACCCCTGGCGAGACCTATCTCTTACTGGGACAATGGAAAGAGTCCCATTAGGAGATTAGAGAACTCAGTATGGTTCTATATAAAAGAGGATTATACAGACTTTGTAGAAAGGAAATTTCTCCCTTTCCACTCACACTCAGCAAGCAGTGAAACTTTGTTGTGCGTGATATTTCTTACAGAAAGTGTAACCTATAGATGTGATATTCAGTACATTCAAAGTGACTTCTCACCATGCCTTGAAACACATCTAAATCAAACAACCCAGCTCTGGCTGCTGTTTTCCTGATTCTCCAGTAATATTTTACTCCAAAAGAGCCCCATACTTGTAAAAACAAGTGTGCTCACCTCCCCGTAGCCTCAGCTCCTTTTAATATATAGCTGCTAACCACCATGCAATCCCTCTTTTATTTAAAATTCTGATATCTACCCTGCCTCGTTTCCTTATGAGACAGAGCTCTAGATTTTTTTTCTCCTAGGAACTTTCCTTTGCTCCTTTGTTATCCTCCCTTTCCTATTTCAGAACTTCATAACTTTTTCCAAATCTTTACTTCTCTCCTTCCACCATGTCGTATAACAGTGTGCCATTGAAGGGCCCCAAAATCAAAATCTAAAAGCAAATTACCCTCCTTACCCCAGAGCGCAGAATTTCCACTACAAATCTGACATGTCATAATAATAAAGAGCCTAAAAACTTACTGGTCTAGAACTACGGTCAGCACTCACACACTTGTAGATAAGCTTTGCTTTGCTCTTTGATGCTGACTGAGTGCATCTGATGTGTTAAACAGGTGCAAAAGAGAGACTGCTTAGAATCATAGAATCATAGAATCATAGAATATCAGGGTTGGAAGGGACCCCAGAAGGTCATCTAGTCCAACCCCCTGCTCAAAGCACGACCAATTCCCAGTTAAATCATCCCAGCCAGGGTTTTGTCAAGCCTGACCTTAAAAACCTCTAAGGAAGGAGATTCTACCACCTCCCTAGGTAACGCATTCCAGTGTTTCACCACCCTCATAGTGAAAAAGTTTTTCCTAATATCCAATCTAAACCTCCCCCACTGTAACTTGAGACCATTACTCCTCGTTCTGTCATCTGATACCATTGAGAACAGTCTAGAGCCATCCTCTTTGGAACCCCCTTTCAGGTAGCTGAAAACAGCTATCAAATCCCCCCTCATTCTTCTCTTCTGCAGGCTAAACAATCCCAGCTCCCTCAGCCTCTCCTCATAACTCATATGTTCCAGACCCCTAATCATTTTTGTTGCCCTTCGCTGGACTCTCTCCAATTTATCCACATCCTTCTTGAAGTGTGGGGCCCAAAACTGGACACAGTACTCCAGATGAGGCCTCACCAATGTCGAATAGAGGGGAACGATCACGTCCCTCGATCTGCTCGCTATGCCCCTACTTATACATCCCAAAATGCCATTGGCCTTCTTGGCAACAAGGGCACACTGCTGACTCATATCCAGCTTCTCGTCCACTGTCACCCCTAGGTCCTTTTCCGCAGAACTGCTGCCTAGCCATTCGGTCCCTAGTCTGTAGCTGTGCATTGGGTTCTTCCGTCCTAAGTGCAGGACCCTGCACTTATCCTTATTGAACCTCATCAGATTTCTTTTGGCCCAATCCTCCAATTTGTCTAGGTCCCTCTGTATCCTATCCCTCCCCTCCAGCGTATCTACCACTCCTCCCAGTTTAGTATCATCCGCAAATTTGCTGAGAGTGCAATCCACACCATCCTCCAGATCATTTATGAAGATATTGAACAAAACCGGCCCCAGGACCGACCCTTGGGGCACACCACTTGATACCGGCTGCCAACTAGACATGGAGCCATTGATCACTACCCGTTGAGCCCGACAATCTAGCCAGCTTTCTACCCACCTTGTAGTGCATTCATCCAGCCCATACTTCCTTAACTTGCTGACAAGAATACTGTGGGAGACCGTGTCAAAAGCTTTGCTAAAGTCAAGAAACAATACATCCACTGCTTTCCCTTCATCCACAGAACCAGTAATCTCATCATAGAAGGCGATTAGATTAGTCAGGCATGACCTTCCCTTGGTGAATCCATGCTGGCTGTTCCTGATCACTTTCCTCTCATGCAAGTGCTTCAGGATTGATTCTTTGAGGACCTGCTCCATGATTTTTCCAGGGACTGAAGTGAGGCTCACTGGCCTGTAGTTCCCAGGATCCTCCTTCTTCCCTTTTTTAAAGATTGGCACTACATTAGCCTTTTTCCAGTCATCCGGGACTTCCCCGGTTCGCCACGAGTTTTCAAAGATAATGGCCAATGGCTCTGCAATCACAGCCGCCAGTTCCTTCAGCACTCTCGGATGCAACTCGTCCGGCCCCATGGACTTGTGCACGTCCAGCTTTTCTAAAAAGTCCCTAACCACCTCTATCTCCACAGAGGGCTGGCCATCTCTTCCCCATTTTGTGATGCCCAGCGTAGCAGTCTGGGAGCTGACCTTGTTAGTGAAAACAGAGGCAAAAAAAGCATTGAGTACATTAGCTTTTTCCACATCCTCTGTCACTAGTTTGCCTCCCTCATTCAGTAAGGGGCCCACACATTCCTTGGCTTTCTTCTTGTTGCCAACATACCTGAAGAAACCCTTCTTGTTACTCTTGACATCTCTGGCTAGCTGCAGCTCCAGGTGCGATTTGGCCCTCCTGATAACATTCCTACATGCCCGAGCAATATTTTTATACTCTTCCCTGGTCATATGTCCAACCTTCCACTTCTTGTAAGCTTCTTTTTTATGTTTAAGATCCGCTAAGATTTCACCATTAAGCCAAGCTGGTCGCCTGCCATATTTACTATTCTTTCGACTCATCGGGATGGTTTGTCCCTGTAACCTCAACAGGGATTCCTTGAAATACAGCCAGCTCTCCTGGACTCCTTTCCCCTTCAAGTTAGTCCCCCAGGGGATCCTGGCCATCCGTTCCCTGAGGGAGTCGAAGTCTGCTTTCCTGAAGTCCAGGGTCCGTATCGTGCTGCTTACCTTTCTTCCCTGTGTCAGGATCCTGAACTCAACCAACTCATGGTCACTGCCCCCCAGATTCCCATCCACTTTTGCTTCCCCCACTAATTCTACCCGGTTTGTGAGCAGCAGGTCAAGAAAAGCGCCCCCCCTAGTTGGCTCCTCGAGCACTTGCGCCAGGAAATTGTCCCCTACGCTTTCCAAAAACTTCCTGGATTGTCTATGCACCGCTGTATTGCTCTCCCAGCAGATATCAGGAAAATTAAAGTCACCCATGAGAATCAGGGCATGCGATCCAGTAGCTTCCGTGAGCTGCCGGAAGAAAGCCTCATCTACCTCATCCCCCTGGTCCGGTGGTCTATAGCAGACTCCCACCACTACATCACTCTTGTTGCACACACTTCTAAACTTAATCCAGAGACACTCAGGTTTTTCTGCAGTTTCGTACCGGAGCTCTGAGCAGTCATACTGCTCCCTTACATACAGTGCTACTCCCCCACCTTTTCTGCCCTGCCTGTCCTTCCTGAACAGTTTATAACCATCCATGACAGTACTCCAGTCATGTGAGTTATCCCACCAAGTCTCTGTTATTCCAATCACGTCATAGTTCCTTGACATCACCAGGACCTCCAGTTCTCCCTGCTTGTTTCCAAGGCTTTGTGCATTTGTATATAAGCACTTGAGATAACCTGTTGATCGCCCCTCATTCACAGTATGAGGCAGGAGCCCTCCCCTCACAGACATTCCTGCCTGTGCTTCCTCCCAGTATCCCGCTTTCCCACTTACCTCAGGGCTTTGGTCTCCTTCCCCCGGTGAACCTAGTTTAAAGCCCTCCTCACTAGGTTAGCCAGCCTGCTCGCGAAGATGCTCTTCCCTCTCTTCGTTAAGTGGAGCCCGTCTCTGCTTCTGGCAATGTACTGAACCCCTCCAGTTTGGTCATCCAGAAAAAGCAGCAGCAAGGTTCTCCTTGCAGAGTTTCTTCTGACCTCTTCTCATTACAGTAACTCCTCGCTTAATGTTGTAGTTATGTTCCTGAAAAATGCGACTTTAAACTAAGCAATGTTAAGTGAATCCAATTTCCCCATAAGAATTAATATAAATGGGGGGTTAGGTTCCAGGGAAAAATTTTCCACTAGACAAAAAGACTAATTGTATGTATGTATATATATATATATATATATACACACACACACACACAGAGTATACATTTTAAACAAACAATGTAATACTGTACACAGGAATGATGATTGTGAAGCTTGGTTGAGGTGGTGAAGTCAGAGGCTGGGATATTTCCCAGTGAATGCCTTACAGCTAAATGATGAACTAACACTCAGCTGAGCCCTCCAGGGTTAACACATTGTTGTTAATTTAGCCTCACATGCTACAAGGCAGCACGAATGCAGGGAGGGGAGACAGCATGGCAGACAGAGACACACACCCTGTGAGAGAGAGGAGAGAGAGAGAGAGGTGCATTGCCCCTTTAATTATGCTGACCCCACTCTAAGTACATTGCCTATTTAAGTAAATTAGCAAATTGAGGCAGCAGGAGCTGCCAGCAAGCTCCCTCCATGCTGAGCCCTGTCATGTCCTCTCCCCTCCACCCCCACCCTGCTCTATGGAGATAGGGTAAGCAGGGGGCAGGATGACACCCTGACATTAGCCCCTCTCTTCCCCCCGCCCCCTGCATAGCAAGCAGGAGGCTCCTGGGAGCAGCTCCAAGGCAATGGTGGGAGGGACAGCTGAACTGCTGGCAATTGGTAGCCTGCTGCCGCACAGGGAACTTAGGGGAGTGTGGAGCTGATAGGGGGCTGCCGGTCCACCCTGGTTCCAAGCTCCCATCAGCTAGCTGCAACGGCCTGCTCTTTCTGCAAGCTGTGGACAAAGCAGGTGGCTGCCAAACAGTGTTAAAAGGGAGCACTGAGCAACTTTAAATGAGCATGTTTCCAAACTGATCAGCAACATAATGACAAAACAATGTTAACCAGGACGACTTTAAGTGAGGAGTTACTGTAATAGGCTGGAGGTGGAGCCACGGGCAGAAAGTCTATTGCCCCCTCATTGAGGTAATAAGAAGGTCTTCTCCCAAAGCCAATGGATCTTGGGACTCCACTGAACAAACCGGATAGTGTGTCTACACTGACTCTTGAATCCCTGCCCATCCCCTGACTCTCAATGGAGTTATACTTCAAAGGAATCTTGTAGAGTTGGCTATTGCAAGATCCCACCCTTAAAAGGCAAAGTAATTGTGGCAAAAGATAATATAGCCCCAGGGTTTACAACCCTTCCTGCATGTAGATGCCAAGGAGAGCATTCCCAGGAACATACTAGATGGTTTGAGAGATCCACATGTGAATGTAGGGGAAAAACTATTAGGCCCTTACACATTTAGCGCTTGTGTACCTTTTCTTTTGCCTCTTAATTTTTTAAATGTCTGATTTAACCAGCGATGTGCAAACTTATGAGTTGAGCTTGACACCTCCTCTGGATTCATCTCCCATGAGGGGGAAAGCATGGTCACTACAGAGTCACCAAAAGATGAAGTTTTTCCACTTTGAGAAGAAAAGGCTCCTCTCAGTCCCAGGCTCATCTCCTCCTTCCACTCTTCTGTAGGTGTCAGGCTTTTTGTTCTGGTGTAGTAGCTCTCCATTGAAGACGATTCCTTCCAGGAGCTTTACCCTGTGAGAGTTGATGCTGTACTATAACTCCAGCAACAAAACAGAATCTGTATTTTGTAAAATATAAAGTTAATGGTTTCTTATATTGGGTATAAAAGAAAATTCCATAGTGCGTAGAACAAAAATTAACAACATCAAAATAGAGGGCCAGAGACTCTGAGTGTAAACCTCCTTACTGATTCCAATAGAGCTGCACTGATTTACACCAGGTAAGGGGCAGGACCAGCGTAAAATTCATTCCATGTCACCTATGTTAGTTAGTTATACATCAAGGTCACTTTCAGGTACTGTATATTCACTGTTGTATACTCCATTTTACAAAAGAATAGCTGCTTGTACATACATTCTTTGTTTGCAGTGGTACATTTTAATAGTCATTTCTAGAGAATACTAAAATTCAGAGTAAAAGAGACTAAAATGTCATTGTTTACTGTATTAATTATATGAGAAGTTCTCATCTTCTTTTCCTTATTTCCCCACAGACAGAAATGTTCTACATAGATCTTTATTAGCTCTTACTTTAAAAAGAGATTCCCATGGGTTCAATCTCCCTGTCTTCTATACAGTTGCAGAAGAACAGAAGAACCAGGAAAAATGAAATGACCCTCTAGAAGTGCTCTCCCTTAGAAACAACTGCTTGTGTGGGGGGCGGGAAACTAATGCCAGCATTTATAGTTCATGTTGCCAGAATATTCTCTCCATGTAATTAAAACACTACCAGCCACACATGCATGCACATAGACACTGTACAGATGAAACAATTACTGACAATGAATATATACAGCACCATGCCAAATTATGTGTATTACAAGAGTGCCTACTGAGATGAGGGCCACAGCTCACTGGGGACTGTACAAGCACGTAGTAAGAGACAGTCCCTTCCCCCAAAGAACTTGACAATTCTTTGTTGACAGGACAAAACAAAAAGGGGGGGATAGATCGGGAAACAGAGGCACAAAGTGGGACTTGCCCCTACTCATACAGGTGATCAGTGGCAGAGGTAGGAATTGAGTTTTAGCCCAGTGCCCTACCCACTGGGACTGTGCTGCGTCTTCAACAGCACATCTATTCATAAAAATCAGATCATTTTGCAATAAAGAAGAAAAGTCCCATGGCTCCCCTTCAGCCTTAAGGTTAGAATGAGAGCAGGCCTGAAAGCCACTGAACACTAAAATTCAGGGAGATCTTTTTAACATATTGGTATCTTGGATTTCCTTATCTGAAATTTTATTTGAGACCCCAGAAGATGTTTTCCTGTCTTAAAATGCTTTTTCCTTTCGTTTTATTGCCAGATTCTTGCTTTATCTTTGAATCATTCACTGGTGCCCAACAGAGCAGCCAAGGAGTTCTATGTGAGGAATTTTAACAGAGTTCTGCTGATTTCCATGGGCTTTGCCTCAGACCTTCTGTTCTCTGCCATTTATGGGAATTTTCATCTTTTTTTAAAAAATTAGTAAGTGGGTCCAAATGACAATGAAAATCATAAACATATCCACTTGTCCTAAAACAAAACAAACAATCTTTCAAAGTGCTCAAGGAGTAGATTCCACTGACTCCTTTCGTCAGCATTCTTCTGTTGTCTTTTTGTCCCGCCAAGGCACACAAAGCAATCGTAACAAATGGAGGCATTGTTAGGATGTAAAAGCCTAGACGTGTGATTGCCTTTCACAATATCATTTTGTTGTCTGTCATTTACTTACCGTTGTGTTTCTTAGTACTTCTAATTCCGAGACAAAAATCTCCATAAAGATAGTGGTAGGGTTGTAAGTAGACTGGACTATTGGAGTCATCGTATGAAAGTAAGGAAATGGGGAGCTAACATTACAAAACAATCATATAAAAAGCTAGGAAACTAGAACAATGGAGCAGTAGTTTAAAAAACCCTACATGTCAAAATATGAAAACAGTCAAACTAAGGGTGAAATCCCGGCCCTATTGAAGTAAACAGCAGATTTGCCATGGACTTCAATAGAATCCTAAATCTCTAACATCAACCTAAAATTTGCTTTTGTTTAAAAAAAAAATCAGGATTCAATTTTATTTTCACAATGGCTGAACAAAACATTGTCTTGCCACAGTCTAAGGACAGGGTAGGCACCAAAAAGGCAGAAACTAAAAGGCAGCAAGGCCAGGTGAGTATTAAACCTGGCTTTTTAGTTTGTTTTTCATTTTATCATTTTCCTTTCTGATCATTAATAAAAATGAAGGCCTCTGATCCTGTAAGATACAAGGCACGGTCAGACCCCTCAGATCTATACGGAGACCTACTGATTTCAGTGGGGCTCTTTGTGGGCATATGTCCAACCACACAGAGAACCAGGGTCTTATCGATCAAGGGAAATAGTAAAGGCAAAATTCAGAGGAATTTTAAAAACAAAACAAAAAAACATTGTCAAGTAGATCACCTCAATCCACTTTGGTTACTGTATTAGAAAGAAAAAAAAACAGCTGCCAAGTCTTGCTAAAAAATAAAAATAGTATGGATGGGTTTTAGCAGCTTTGAAAATAATAATCTACAGAGGAAATCCACAAGCAACCCATGCAGCCCCTGTTGAAACCTCAGTATTAACTTTACATTCTGGTCACATTCGCATTTTACACTTCAGGCAAATATTTATCTTCTCTTTCATTTTTGTCCTAGTTTAGGATTGTATTCTTAACTGATGTTTTTTTCCCCCCAGAGGACACGCTTGGCACTCTCCTTTACTTAGTGAAGTTAAGTTTATTTTTATATAGTTGCAGTCACTTATGTGGCAGCTCAGCTTTCTGTTTACTTCCAGTCACAATATCTATATTCTGTACACATACTTGGTCTCCATCCTTATACTGTAGACCTCAGTGTATTTTATTATTTTTAATAGAACTTAATCATACAAATTTCACAGCATTGGTCAATCAATATTACAGTGACATTATTTAGGCTGTTTATGCTCTTAATGTAAAGCTAAATATGACAAGAACTGTAAATGATCTTTTGTACCCCAATAAGATTTTAGTCCTCTCTTTTCATGCTATTGTTTGTTCTTAAAATAAAATATTAGTAATTATACTAGGTTGATACAAAGGGGTCAGAAACGAATTTCCCCCCAGGTCAGACTGGCAATGACCTTGGTTGGAGGGGGGGGACGGCGCGGTGGGGTTGCCTTCCTATTCAGCGTGTGGGTGAGGGTCACTTGCCAGGATTATCTGGCTATATCTCACAATCATTTATTTCAGAGTAACAGCCGTGTTAATCTGTATTCGCAAAAAGAAAAAAGGGGTACTTGTGGCACCTTAGAGACTAACAAATTTATTTGAGCATAAGCTTTCGTGAGCTACAGCTGCCTCTGATGAAGTGAGCTGTAGCTCACGAAAGCTTATGCTCAAATAAATTTTAGTCTCTAAGGTGCCACAAGTACTCCTTTTCTTTTTGAGAATCATTTATTTGCCATTGTAGGGGTCTCACGCACTTGTGCACCTCAGTCCCTCCTATTCTCTGCCTGTGGCACAGAATAGTCATTCCAGTGCTTCGCCACCCTCCAAGTGAAATAGTTTTTCCCCCCCAATATCCAACCTAGACCTCCCCAACTGCAACTTGAGACCATTGCTCCTTGTTCTGTCATCTTCCACCGCTGAGAACAGCCTAGCTCTATCCTCTTTGGAACCCCCGCTTCTGAGAGTTGAAGGCTGCTATCAAATCCTCCCTTACTCTTCTCTTCTGAAGGCTAAATACGGCCAGTTCCCACAGCCTCTCCTCTTAAGTCATGTGCCCCAGCTCCCTAATCATTTTTGTTGCCCTCCACTGGACTCTCTCCAATTTGTCCACATCCTTTCTGTAGTGAGGGGCCCAAAACGGGACGCAATATTCCGGATGTGGCCTCACCACTGCCGAATAGAAGGGAATAATCACTTCCCTCGATCTGCTGGCAATGTGGCTACTAATGCAGCCCAATATGCCATTAGCCTTCTTGGCAAAAAGGGCACACTGTTGACTCACATCCAGCTTCTCGTCCACTGTAATCCCCAGGTCCTCTTCTGCAGAACTGCCGCTTAGCCAGTCGGTCCCCAGCCTGTAGCAGTGCATGGGATTCTTCCTTCCTAAGTGCAGGACTCTGCACTTATCCCTCTTGAACCTCAGATTTCTTTTAGCCCAATCCTCCAATTTGTCATGCTTAACTGTAAGAATGAGTAGAGATCTGTTGAAGTCAACGTGATTACTCAAGTGCATAAAGATAAATGCGTGCATAATTGTTGGCAGAATTGAGGTCCTATTTTATATCTTGCATCCTTTTCCCCACCCTTTTTCTGTATTTTGTCTACTTAAGCCCTACTCCTGCAAACACTTAAGCACATAAGTAACTTTATTCATGTTAATAGATCCATTGACTTCAATGGGAATATTCATATGCTTTAAATCAGTGGTTCTTAAGCAGGGCTGGCATTAGACTTGCTGACCCAGGGCAGAAAGCCTAAGCACCACCACGTGGGGCTGAAGTGCAGCGCCCAATGCCCTGCCACCCAGCGGTGAAGCTGAAGCCTAAGCAACTTAGCCTCACTAGACCCCCTGTGGCAACTGCCCTGCTTGCTAACACTTAATGCTAGCTCTGGCTTTTATATGCGGAAAAATAGTTGTTTAGTACAGGTGGGCTGTGGAATTTTTATAGCACATTGTGGGGGCCTCAAAAAGGAAAAGGTTGAGAACCCCTGTTTTAAGTTATGTACATACATATGAGTTTGTAGGATCAGGGCTTTAGCTCTTTGGGGCAGATGTCCTTCTGAATATGTAACACCTATCATGCTTTCAGGCACTAAGCCACTGCAAACAATTATACATGTGAGAAGTCCCAATACCTTCTTTGGTGTTGTTCATATGATAAAACATGCATAACTATTTGCAGGCTTGCAGCCCACATAAATAATACAAATAATGCACAGATATTACATGTCATTAAAAATGGAGACAGTTTACAGGTGAATTATATTTATGGTTTTGTTTGTAGAAAATCATGTAGTAGATGTAATAGATTATGTGGTAGACAAAATATTATTGCTTAACAGACCTTTGAAAAGTCTTTTCAGAACTTGCATGGACTTTTGCAAACTCTCAGTAGTGTACTTTAATAACCTTTTCCACATTAAGGGAGAGTGCACCACATGATGCATATGCCGATTAATTATTAATATGTTTACAACAGTTTAAGGTATTTTGCAAATACTGAGCTAATTACTATCATTGTTTTATTGATATGAAGATTGCCTGTGTGAATGTTGTTCATGGTTCAAAATAATGGGAGAAACAAACCCCAGAATTATAGTTCTTTAATAAAATTTTCAAAGAGCACAGAGGATACGTATCCATACTCTGAGCATCACATATGGGATCTGTTGCATATTCTCCTCCACAACATCTGAAATGAAAAGATGACCCTAATTCAGTATGCTCCTTATAGGTAGGAGGATTTTTCCCCTCTCACTGCTCAAGATGGAGATTTCCTATGCTTGCATTCACATTCTCATGAAAGGGTGTTCTGCCTCCATACCGTGTGCTCAAACTCCAGTGAATACCCCTCCACTGGGGCTCTGGTGTAGTTGGAGGGAGAGGACTGGGGACAAACCAGGAAAGCTGGTTAAGCTTCTCTGAATTCTCCCTCCCAAAAGTTGGCTGTGTTAACTGGTACAGCTTTCTCCTCTGTGCTCTGCAGCTGTTCTCTAAGAGGCTTATTCAGGAAACTGTAGTAGACTTGAGCTCCTGGATAATGGGGGTGGGTTGCTTAGTTGAGCAGGAGGCACTCCCCTGCATCATAGGGGATATATGGGTTAAGGAATGGGAAGCCCCACATTTCTCCATGAGGACGGGGAGGTGATAGAGAACCATGGCTCACATGAACCCACAAAAGAATTGCTGAGTTAGGAAATAACTCTCCTATGGAGTGAAAATGGAGTCCTTAGATTTTTATAAGTAGGTCTCCTGGAATATTTTCCAGAATGATCCTGCTTCCAGTGAAGTTAAGGGCCTCCTATCCCATTGATTTCACTGGTACAGGACCATGCCTTTAGTGAGCATCAGAGGCTTAAGATGATCTCAGTGATCCACACACATGCCATCTCAAAGGTCCAAAATTGCATATATGAAGATACACAGGAAGGGATTAAAATGTATCTGCTTCTAGATAAAAATCAAAAGACTTTTACTAAACTGACTGCACAGGCTGCAGCATTAGGATTAATTGAATGTCAGTTTTTATATTTCACACTGCAAAATGGATTGTAATCTAGAGCCAGTCTGAGCAGAGTTATTCTAGAGCATTGCCAGGACGTGGAACGGTACCACATTTTATTTTAAACTATTCTAATTCTTTAGAACTGTTTTGGGGTATGTCTACACTGCTTCTGGGAGTGAGCTTTCTGTCCTGGGACCACGTGTTAAGGTGCTAAAATAACTGGGTAGACATTGCAGCTTGGGCTGGATCTTGGGCTCTGAAACCTGGCATTAAAGCACCATCTGCACTGCTATTTTTAGAGTGCTAGTGTGAACCCTCTAACACCAGTCTGTGGATCTGGTTTAGGAGGTTAGCTCCCAGATGCAGCATAGAGGTATTCTTGGTGGTTTCAGTATTTAACAGGGGATATGATTAACCTGCTGAGTCTTCTCTCTTCCTTCATGTTCTCATATATAATTTGAGCACCATGGGCCAGACATCAGCTCTTGCAAGAGCTGGAGATAATGAACCCTGATCTGGCCCATTGGCAATAAATGAGCGATTTCCAGCAAACCTATTATCCTCCTTTATTCTGACTTCCAAAGCAACCAACCCATCCCTCTTCATCCTGTCTCCATCCTCCATCCACTGAAAGACAGTATTTCCCATTCACAGTGCCTCAGTGGAACTGCCCTGGCTAAGTACTATACATGCAGAAATAGTGAGAAAGGGAGATCTTTAAATATTACAGCTTCCCATTACACAATTTCCTCCATTTTACTGTTAAAAATCAATTCTGTATGGTCTGTAAAGTCAGGAAAAATATTCTGCATGAAATCTAGCTATTTTGAGTCCTGTGAAGACTCAGAAAACTTGTGATAAGCACACAGCCCGATAAAACATCTACAATATATAGATTTTTGGTAACCAGCATTATGTAGCTACTACCTAGAATGCCATGACTATATAATATGCTATCTGCTCACCGATAAAATATTGAGTTTGCTTGCACATTCAGAACTGTCTGTTACTCTTCACATGCAGCATGAGGATCTTTGTCGCATTCAAGAGCGGGTCTGTGCTTACACACAATCCCCTCCAAGGCAACATCAAAGGCATCATTTCCCAGAATGCTTTTCATTTTTGTTGACTCTATGGATTGTGTGCCAGAGCTTAGTAGGATTCAGTTTTAATTGATAGTCTTGTAGGTCCGTCCCTGGTTTAACTTGTTAATGAGCACCATGTCTCAGTTATCTGTTTGCAGCACTCCACTGTCTCAAAAGTAATTGGGCTTCAATATATAAAACACCTGAACATTTGAACAAAGAATGTGAAATATTTTTCCGCTGTGGCAGGCTAAGATTTTGGCACATTCGAGCTCCTACAGTCCAGGGTCTTTGAGTGCTACTATAAACACAGTTTTGAGAGGTTTATAACTTATCCATAAAAATTCTCAGTGGAGCAAACTGACAAAGTCTTCAGCTAGGAATGATTGTATTTTTTGTTTTAAATCAAGGTATTTCAGTTTGACAGTGTTTCAGTTGCCTGAATAAAAAAAAAAACAAAAACAAACAAAAAAGTCCAGAATGTTATTCAGATGCTTTTGTGTCTGCTTATAACTTATTAACTTGGAAAATGATTGTTCAGTAATGTGGTCATTACCTCATGTTACATATGTGGTGGTGATACCCATATGATAAACTGCAAAATAAATGATAAATTACATTTATCTTGTGCCTTTGACTCACTTGAACTCCGCCCAGTAATTCATCTCTGCTGAAACTACTTCTAACAATACAAAGCTTTCAGTGGCTTTCAAACTGACTTAAAAAAAAAACCCGAGCTGTAGCTCACGAAAGCTCATGCTCAAATAAATTGGTTAGTCTCTAAGGTGCCACAAGTACTCCTTTTCTTTTTACACATGCATGAGATACCAATGTACTTCTCTCTTTTCCCTAAGCACAGAATCCTGGGCCTAATGCCTAGGATGGCAGCATTCAATTTGGACCCATTTTTTAAAGTTATTTGATTGAGGAACTGGTGCTTTTTATACCTGAAGAGACACTTTCATCTAAAAATATGTGCACTGTTTCTTTAAGACTAGCAGGCAGCCAGGCACAAGCAGAACTGCTTATATGGAGAAAGTACAGTCCAGCAGAGAGAAGTAGGTCCCCTTTAGGGAGAACACTGTTTTACTAGAGGTTCCTTGCTCAGTTAGAAGGAAACAACCCTTTCTGTTTTCATGTGACATGTCAGAAGCTGACTCATTTTGAGCCAATATAAATTGGAGGAAAAGAAAATGGCAAAAGGTCAATTGTCTGAAAAGCATTGTTTGCTAAGTCCATGGGATGTCCTAAGTGGAAGGAGCATCTTACCACATTCTAAAGAATCTTAACAGAAAGAACATTCAAGTGCAGCCCAAAGTCGTCAATGCATGCATTGGGAAGGAAAGTTGATAATGGTCATAAATCATATGGCTTTGGGGAGAAAATGTTGAAAATTACAACAACTTTCTTCAAAAGTTTTAATGAGCATTTCTTTCTAAAAATAAAGATGTATGAATTTATGTACTTTCACAAAAGACTATGCATAGAAGACTAGAGAAATATGGAAGTGTTCATAAGGGTCCTATGGCCGGGATACTGAATCATAGAGTATCAGGGTTGGAAGGGACCTCAGGAGGTCATCGAGTCCAACCCCCTGCTCAAAGCAGGACCGATCCCCAATTAAACCATCCCAGCCAGGGCTTTGTCAAGCCTGACCTTAAAAACTTCTAAGGAAGGAGATTCCACCACCTCCCTAGGTAACGCATTCCAGTGTTTCACCACCCTCCTAGTAAAAAAGTTTTTCCTAATATCCAACCTAAATCTCCCCCACTGCAACTTGAGACCATTACTCGTTGTTCTGTCATCAGCTACAACTGAGAACAATCTAGAGCCATCCTCTTTGGAACCCCCTTTCCGGTAGTTGAAAGCAGCTATCAAATCCCCCCTTATTCTTGTCTTCCGCAGACTAAACATCCCCAGTTCCCTCATAACTCATGTGTTCCCATCCCCTAATCATTTTTGTTGCCCTCCGCTGGACTCTTTCCAATTTTTCCACATCCTTCTTGTAGTGTGGGGCCCAAAACTGGACACACTACTCCAGATGAGGCCTCACCAATGTCGAATAGAGGGGAATGATCACGTCCCTCGATCTGCTGGCAATGCCTCTACTTATACATCCCAAAATGCCATTGGTCTTCTTGGCAACAAGGGCACACTGTTGACTTATATCCAGCTTCTCATCCACTGTCACCCCTAGGTCCTTTTCTGCAGAACTGCTGCCGAGCCACTCAGTCCCTAGTCTGTAGCAGTGCATGGGATTTTTCCGTCCTAAGTGCAGGACTCTGCACTTGTCCTTGTTGAACCTCATCAGATTTCTTTTGGCCCAATCCTCCAATTTGTCTAGGTCCCTCTGTATCCTATCCCTACCCTCCAGTGTATCTACCTCTCCTCCCAGTTTAGTGTCATCTGCAAACTTGCTGAGGGTGCAATCCACACCATCCTCCAGATCATTTATGAAGATATTGAACAAAACCGGCCCCAGGACCGACCCTTGGGGCACTCCACTTGATACCGGCTGCCAACTAGACATGGAGCCATTGATCACTACTCGCTGAGCCCGACAATCTAGCCAGATTTCTATCCACCTTATAGTCCATTCATCCAGCCCATACTTCTTTAACTTGCTGACAAGAATACTGTGGGAGACAGTGTCAAAAGCTTTGCTAAAGTCAAGGAACAACAAGTCCACTGCTTTCCCTTCATCCACAGAACCAGTTATCTCGTCATAGAAGGCAATTAGATTAGTCAGGCATGACTTGCCCTTGGTGAATCCATTCTGCCTGTTCCTGATCACTTTCCTCTCCTCTAAGTGCTTCAGAATGGATTCCTTGAGGACCTGCTCCATGATTTTTCCAGGGACTGAGGTGAGGCTGACTGGCCTGGAGTTCCCAGGATCCTCCTTCTTCCCTTTTTTAAAGATGGGCGCTACATTAGCCTTTTTCCAGTCATCCAGGACTTCCCCCGATCGCCATGAGTTTTCAAAGATTATGGCCAATTGCTCTGCAATCAAATCCGCCAACTCCTTTAGCACTCTCGGATGCAACGCATCCAGCCCCATGTACTTGTGCACGTCCAGCTTTTCTAAATAGTCCCTAACCACTTCTTTCTCCACAGAGGGCTGGTCATCTCCTCCCCATGCTGTGTTGCCCAGTGCAGTAGTCTGGGAGCTGACCTTGTTCGTGAAGACAAAGGCAAAAAAAGCATTGAGTACATTAGCTTTTTCCACATCCTTTGTCACTAGGTTGCCTCCCTCATTCAGTAAGGGGCCCACACTTTCCTTGACTTTCTTCTTGTTGCTAACATACCTGAAGAAACCCTTCTTGTTACTCTTAACATCTCTTGCTAGCTGCAACTCCAGGTGTGATTTGGCCTTCCTGATTTCACTCCTGCATGCCCGAGCAATATTTTTATACTCATCCCTGGTCATTTGTCCAATCTTCCACTTCTTGTAAGCTTCTTTTTTGTATTTAAGGTCAGCAAGGATTTCACTGTTAAGCCAAGCTGGTCGCCTGCCATATTTACTATTCTTTCTACACATCGGGATGGCTTGTCCCTGCAACCTCAATAAGGATTCTTTAAAATACAGCCAGCTCTCCTGGACTCCTTTCCGCCTCATGTTATTCTCCCAGGGGATCTTGCCCATCAGTTCCCTGAGGGAGTCAAAGTCTGCTTTTCTGAAGTCCAGGGTCCATATTCTGCTGCTTTCCTTTCTTCCTTGTGTCAGGATCCTGAACTTCACCATCTCATGGTCACTGCCTGCCAGGTTCCCATCCACTTTTGCTTCCCCTACTAATTCCTGGTTTCTGAGCAGCAGGTCAAGACCATATATACACCATTGAGATGATCTGGCAAATCATATATTCTTACATTCCTATATCAGAACTGTTGCATGTCTTGAGTACTATAAAATCTTGAAGCAAATTCACATCTTACCTGTCATCATAAACTGCTTTTTGAAGTTCTTAAGAAAGGCTGTTTTAAAAATACATGGGAGTACGCTTTTGAAGATCTAAAGAATCTATTGACTGCCTCTCCAGTCATGGCATTTTATGATGTTTCCAAGCCTACAGCTGTTTCAGCACATGCTAGCAGCAGCTATGGCAGGGGTGGGCAAACTACGGCCTGGGGGGCTGCATCCAGCCCTTCAGACATTTTAATCCAGCCCTTGAGCTCCTGCCAGGGAGCAGGGTTGGGGGCTTGCCCTGCTCTGCATGTGCCATGGCTCTGCGTGGGTTCCACAAGCAGTGGCATGTCACACCTCCAACTCCTATGCCTAGGAGCAGCCAGGGGGATCTGCACACTGCCCCTGCAGCTTCCATTGGCCTGGAACTGCAGCCAATGGGAGCTGCACCTCCCTCCCAGCCTTTCTAGCCCTTGGCTTATCAGGCCAGCAGGTGTTGCCAATCCTCAGGCCGGCATCACGTTTTTTCCATCAGCCCCAATCTGTTTCCCCTCATTGGAGCTGACTGGGCAGAGGCTAATTAGGTTCTTTTGCACCAGCACCATGCTACAGGGGTTCAAATAAAATAATTCAGAGAGTCTGACACAAATTTGTAAAATGTTTCAGTCAAGGCAAACCCTCCCCCCCCCAAATTCAAAGTGTTTTGTCCAAAAAATTCCACCAAAAATGTTACTCTGCATCAGGCTCCAAGGCTAGGTATACCCAAACAGAGAAAGAAAGTTTGATGAATGTGAGTACATGGAAGATTTTCACAAGATATTTTCTGGGTCTGGATAATATCAAGTTAATGACAGAATATAAATCATTCATACTAATGATGAGTAAAGACAAGGTGACCCACAGATACTAGAGGTTTACCCCTATTGCAAAATGTACATCAAGGAAGTCTCTTGTGGTGTCTGGTGCCTTATTGAGGAGACCTTTTGATCACCCAGAGGTGCAGAATTATACAGCAGTACATGTGGGTGACATTTTGGGTCTGCAGGTCTCACCACAGAAATTAGAATTGATTAAATTCTCCCTGGAGCTCATACACAACTGCAATTTCAGGTGCATATTTCTTACTGGAGTCCCATTTTAGCAAGTAGCTGCTTGGCAATGAGAAGCCTGGTGGTCTCATTACCTTCAACAATCATTGTGGTCCCACAGGATGACAAGCAGGTACGGGGGCAGGGAGATGGTACATTCAGAGAAAAAGAAATAAAAAGAAAAACAGGTCAAATGAAACTGTAGCTTTCCTGCTAACATTTCCTGGAATAAATGTTCTGATGGAGGGAAAAATCCTTAAAACTAATTCTGTTGTTCCTTGAGGCCACAGAAGATCTCCGCGGGCATATCATCCATGAAAACTGAGTCAGAAGTGCTGACCTAATATAATTCGCTCTGAAAACCATGCAAATTGAAATAGCGTCAGACTAGAATTCCTATCTAGCTTTTTCCAAGGCAAATATTTTGAAAAAAAAAAATAGTGTAAACATTTTCAGAAACAATGATAGCCTAATATAACTTTACTGACCATTTTATGCAATGCTTTTTTAAACTTCTCATTTTGTAATGTCTCTTCAACAGGATTTTAAGAATGCCATCATTTTTTAGTTCAAGATAAATATTTCTGAAGAAATATTTCTCAATAAAGGGACATGTACTAGGAATAGAACTTCTCTGGAGGCACTGAAAGTTCCCAATATGCAGGAGGTACAAGACTTTGGCTACCAGACTAAAAGGTGCAGGAGCAAAAATATAGAACAAAAAAGCAGCAATTCGTGCAAAAGAGAATTCTATCCCGTTACAGATTCCCCACCAGAGGAATCAGTATCACAAGGAGGGCCAGAAAAGTGGTGTCTGCTGCACCATGTATACAATGGAGCCACAAGTTGCTAATCTTGGGGGAACAGTTAAAATAGTAGAATATCCTTTAAAAGCAGCAGAAGAAAATAGAGTATTGAGTATAAAAAGTTATTGGGAAGAGGTTCTCAAGAACAACAAACTTAGTCATGGAAAGACTGAGGTTTCACAAATTCTTTCCAAAGCAAATATTGGAATCCCTGCATTTCCAAAAATCTAGAAATAACATTTTTTAAAAGTTATGTGGATAAAGGAGCTAAAGCCTCCACTCCTCATCCATGAAAACTCAGAGTAACTTATGTTGAGAAATCCTGTTTGCTGAGATCATTCATAGAATCATAAATATCAGGGTTGGAAGGGACCTCAGGAAGTCATCTAGCAACCAGATGGTAGATGAGCATAAAGATTTTGACACTGTAGAAAATACTGCGCCCTGAAATGAATGTCACTTAACTTTCTGTTAGGGCAGTATTTAGTGCATATCTTATTTTCCTGAAGTTTTGCACTTTCCTATGCAAGTGGAAAGCTCTAATATATGTAACAATTTGTCCCTAGGAGCATTAATTGTTCCACTTCAGATTTTAATAAGCTTTCTCCCCAACGGGGGGGTCGGAGCGAGGGTGAAGGACACAAAACTTCTGCCACCAGTAAGAATGATTTCCTGTTTACAGGACATGAATTCTGCCAGAAGAGACAACTTCAGACCAAAATCATATTTCATTAGTTACAATAATGCCTAACTGGAGGTGGAGGGAACTCTTATAATGCAATGCACTTGGTTATTTTTGCCTGAGCAGGTGTGCACATTACCAAAAGCAATTACAGCCTCTATTCAAATAGACACAATCTCAGCTATTATGGGCCTGGTCTTGTAAACTCTTCATGCACAGAACTCCTATTGTCTTCAGTGGAAGTTCTTTGCAAGGAGAGGTTAGTGGATTGAGATTGGACTGTGTGTGTCCTTACTGGATGAACAGATACAATGCTGTACAAAGATGTTTTGATTTGCTGTACAATTAAAAGAAAGTTAAAAATATTTTAAAGCACAGAAACAGATGTGTATTTTATCTTGGAAATTCCTCCATATGGCTCTGATCCTGTTAGATCCACAAAGATAAACCCTTACGCCTGCACCAAACTTCAGCAGGGCCCCATATGGGTTCATATGTGAATATCAGGATCTATACTTTCAGTGCAAGCAGATGTTATTGGGCAAAGGAATTTAACTGTCACCTTTGATGCATCAATCCAATGTATTGAAATCCCAAATGAAAATGTATACAAGATTAACACAAGCAATATAGCAAAGGATGTCTAGTATTCCTATTGTCAGTAGGTGAGTTTTTGCTCTATTTACGCTAATAATTTCATATTTTTGTTAATGCAAGGAATTTAGTAATGGGAGCATAACTGAGTATGTCATGTGTAACTATCAAGGCTGTGTGTGTGTGTGTGTGTGTGTCTGTGTCATGGCTACCACTTCCATAGCATAAATAATAAGCTTTATGGATTTTCATAAAACTCATGATTTATGTCACCATGATCAGCCTGCTATTGAGCAATACTCCTCCATTATTTTTTACTAATTTAACTCTAGCAGTTCAGGAAAAACACTTGGGATCAGATTCTGCCAACCTCTCTGGCAGCCAAACAGCTGGCCTAACTGGCTACCTGTCAATTCCCCCTGTGCTTAGTGAATCACTGGGTGGGATAGAAAAAAGCATAGACCCCAATTGCTCCCACAGTCTCTTCACTTCCTCTGCTGCCTATTCTCCCTGGACAAAAACTCTCTCTCACAGTGAGCACTGACACACAAACACACAAACACCCACAGAACATCATAAGAGCTTCAGAAGAAATAGAAAGGGAATAAAGGCAGCAAGCAGCAAGCAGCAAGCAGCAGGGATTCTTATGTTTACACTGTACGTTATTCTTTGGTTTTCTTCCCTCACATTTTAAGACATATTTTGTTTTATTTCTGTGTTACAAAATAAAGTAACTTAAAGGCATAATAATGAGACATGCAAAGTTATTTCTCCGCACTTCCTCTGTTTGGTTATTTTCTTTTCCCCATATGTTTTTCTTATTACGCATGCTGCACAGCTCATAATGTATTCACAGCCAAGAAAAGACTGGAGTTTACTGATTAAGGGATATTTTAAAACTTCACACATTCTTTCCAAACCTCCATTCAATAGTTCATAATAATTGTAAGCAGTTGAAAATAAAGCAGATATGAAATGCTTGAGATGCCTCATCTTAGACTTATTAACCATTACAGACCTAGAATAGCCTCTTCGTCCTTTTTCTCTTTCAAGAAGAAAATAATAATTAAAAAAATACATCTTCTGTGCATAAATGTTAAAGGTTTCCTTGGTTCTGCTACCTTGGAAACACTATGCTAAATGAATGATGAAAATAGCTTATGATGTGAGAATGAACTACATAAAGTGTCTAGAAAGGTCTGACTTGGAAGACAGCAATGCTGAACTGAGCTATTGATTTTCAGGCTTTTATTTTTAGAGGAGTACTTCAGGATGCAGATATTTCCACTCTGTCGTCACTGAATGTACAGTAAATCTCTGCAGTTCTTTAAGATTACTTTTCCAGAGATAACAAATGTGTTTTTTATGCATCACGGACCACTATGTGCTACCTCCACCACCTTACCGCCTGTTGCCATTTTTTCTGTCTGCCAGAAGTCTCTAGGGAAACGTTCTAGAAGTGTTGTCATTTTCAAAACTACATTCCCTGATGAATAGCATGGAAGCTTCCAAGACAAGTGGACCCTTAAAACACAACCTAGTCTGTGCTAATGACCATTTTATTTATGTAGAATAAAGAGACTTTTTGACCATCTTTCATTAGGCATAAAAATCACCTTTTCAGACATGTGACAATTGTTTTGAATTTCTAAGGGACATCTCAAAGAAATTGTAATAAAATACTACAATTGAAGATACTGTATATTTGAAATGTGCAATTGAAAGCACTGACACATTGGTGTGTAATCTGTTATGATTTTAGGTGGTGTTTGGTCAACTGCACTGTAATTAAAGTAGCTTCGGGAGTTTCATTATCCCCTTGTATATAATTTTGTTTTCCACATTTAAATTCCCACATGTGGTCCTCCCTCCATTCTCCTCCAGACCTTATAGAGCTGCCCGGCATTGTTTCTCCATACCCTACGGAAGCCTACTAGCAAGGGTCATTTGTATAGATACTCCTTGCTTCTGCATTTCTCCCCAACTCACCCTTCCTGAGCTTACCCTACTATGCTGCCAGGATCATGCCCATCTGTTCTTGCCACCCCCACCCCGCATCACCATACAGTAACCCCTTTACAATGAGAGACTTGGGTTTTATTTGTAATCAGGGGAAATGTGAACCGGTTGATAAATGTGATTAACCTAAAGCTCAGATGTGTGAAATTGGGAAACATCAGGTCTCCTTTTTAAAAGAAAGTGTATGACCCACAAACCTTAACCTGTCCTAACAGACCTTTAAGAAAGAGGGGAGAACCTATAGACTGGGTTAATTGAAATTTTATGGTCATAATTGAAAAAGTCCAATAAAATAAAATATGGATATGCACTGATCCATTTGATTTAATTTAATCCATAAAACAATTATCCAATGGAAACTATTGAAGAGGTGGTAGCTAAAGGCTCAGATGCAAAAATTTTCTTGCAAAGCCTTTGTCAATTTATGATTGTATTACTACAGTGCATTCCGCAATGAAGCTACAAATGGAAACCATTTGGAAACTAAAGTGAGTGCAGAATGCAGCTAATTTCTCATTAAGTGGGGTTTTGTGCCATGAGCACTCAAGATTGGGCCCCTGGGATATAAACTAGTTACCAACTGGTTGCTGGGTAGAATTTGAAGAGTTATTTTTAACCCATGATCCCTAATACTAAACTCCTATTTGTGAGTTTAGTGAAATAGCATAATGGACACCACTCTTTGGGGCAGGGACTCTTTGTTTTATGTCTGTACAGCACCTAGCACACTGGGGTCCTGGTCTACAAGTGGGGCTCATAGGCGTTACCACAATACAAAGAATTAAAATGTAGGATAATTTTGATAATATTTAAGAATTTCCAGAATGAACAAGGAACTAAATTTTTCAGGACTAAACAGCACTCATTCAGGCAAAATACCTCAGAGAAGCCATGGTGGTGTCGTGGTCATCCTTCCCCTTCACGGTTTGAGGGAAGCCATGCTGCCTCACTATGTCATTGGGATTGCTGACTAATATCAGGGGGAATTAGCAGACCACTTGCTAGCATCCTAAGCAGTCTAACAGGGCTGAGCCCCAGATAGTCTACAGGCTCTGGCCCTTCAGCAGGAGCAAGGTCACCAAGGAGTCTGTAGGCCCAGCCCTTCAGCAGGAGCAGAGCAAACACAGCAGTCTATCAGCTATGGGCTCTGGTGTCCTGGCTTGGGTGGACAGCAAACAAATGCAGACCTCTTGGGCCTCAGGTGGGGTGGCAGGGAGGACGCTGGCCCACCCAACTCCACCACATCCCAGCCCAAGACCCTAACAGTGGCAGAGCATTCTGCCACTAGGTCAGCAGGGAATCCAACCACAATACGCTGACTATGCTTCAAGCAGCACGACAGCCAGCCTGGAGTCAGCTTGCCCTGGGCCACTTCCTCCCCTCCCCTCGGGGTGTGCCTAGATCCATGGGGTGTCCTCCATCTCCCCAGGGCAAGTGGCAGTCTGGGAAGCTCCCCTGCGGACACAGGTTCTCCAGTGATCTGGGCATCTCTGGACTTGTCAGCAACCTGGAACAAGCAGAATGCATCCATCTCCTTTACTGTCTCTGCCCCAACTGAGTTAGATGCCCCGCCTTTTATACTTCCTGTCCCACCCGTCCACTTCTGGTGGGAGGGCCGAGGTAGGTCTGGCTTTGCCCACCTGGGCACAGAGATTTCCTCCCCTTTAGGGTCAGAGGGAGGTCACTCCACCTCACTACAGAACCCCTTTGAAAGCATCCTATATATAGTAACTTCCCAGCATTTCCACAATGCAAAAAGCTTCAAATAATACTCACGAACCATAGTAATGGTAAACTGGCCTTCTCTCATATGTTAGAGATCTTGCAAAGAGTTAACAAAACAGTCGATCAAGAAGAACCATTGACTATGATTCATTCAGACTCTCAAAAGACTTTTGATAAAGTTCCTCACTAGAAGCTGTTAAGGAAACTGGGTAAGCACAGGGTGAAAGGTAAAGTCCTGTCTTGGGTTAAAAACAAGTTAAGAGATAGAAAACATAGTAGAAATAAATGGCCAATTCTCAGTATGAAAAAAGGTTAATAGAGGAGTGCCCCAGGGATAAGTCTAGGTCTGGTGTTTTTCAATACACTCATTAACAACCTGAAAGAGGTGGTGAATAGTAAGGTGACAACACTTCCTGACAAAATTATTTAGGTCAGTCAAGACTAGGGAAAGCTGTGTGGAAACTCAGAAGGAACTAATGCTAGCAGAGGAATTCATCACAGATAAATTCAAGCTAGCACAACTGAAAAGGAACATTTTAAAACTACCTTTAAACACTGATGGATTCTGAATTTCTTGTAACCACATAAGAAAAAATATTTAAGAATGATTGTGGGCAGTTCAATTAATGCTGTACAGCAATGATCAAAATAGACTGCCTTAACGGAGAGAGTGAGTAATATGGAAAATACAAATACTATAATATAAATCAATTTTACATCCTCATCTTTAATAGTTCCATTAGTTTTTTGTCACCTCATCACAAAAGAGATATCCAAAACAAAAATGTTATAGAGGAGGATAGTGATATATGTTTAGAGCGGTTAATCTGTTGCACACATCTTTGAAAAGTTGACCCTCTTTGTCTACTTAAATAATACTCTTCTGTGCCAGAGGCTTCAAGATCATACAGTATGTCCAAGTGGTATCTTCTGGAGCACACCCTGCCTCATTTGCTTCTAATAAAGGAGAAAAATGCCATGACTAGTAGTTATCACTTGCCTCTATTTAGCTATATCACTAAGGCTATATAAAGGCATCACATTCTGCAGAGATGAAGGAAGTTCAAGGAAAGTCTGATGATGAAAGGACGACTGTGGTTCAACAAGAGATTTTTCACTATTCCTACTGAGTCCTATTGAGCTGATAAGCTGACACACTGTTAGATTGAAACATTCAAAGAAAACAGCTCCACAGAGTACAAGGGCAGTTAGTACAACTGAATGGGTACACACCCACTGCGATAATTTACAGTAAGAACCTGTTTAATGCTAAAGGGAGTTCAGTTAGCCCTCCATAAATAAAGTTCTAGTCATGACGAAGAATGGGCTGGCAACACGCATACACATTAAATACCATAAAATAATCAATAATCATTGCATAAGGTGTCTGATCTGTCTACAAGGTACTTATATGACCCCCATAACTGTAATGTCTGAGACCTCACAATCTGTAATATATTTATTGTCACAACACTCCTGTGAGGTCGGGAAGTGCTATTATCCTATTTGACAGATGGAGAACTGAGGCACAAAGCAATTAAGTGACTTGCCCAATCAGGAAGTCTATGGTAGAGACACTCGAACCTAGATCTCCCAAGTCCCGGGCTAACCCCCTAACCACTAAACTACCAGACTAAAAGGTAGCCTAAAACATAACCCAAACTCTCCAGTAAAGAGGGGTTTCAGCCAAGATGCTAGAAATAACAAATCAAGATGCATTAAGGTACTTACAATATATAGTTTGTATATGGCTTACAATCATCTTTAAGTTGATCAGAAGTAAGAATTTTCAGATATTAGCTTTGTCCTTATTTTCTTTATAAAACTACAAGCTACCCCATAGCTGTTTCTGATGTTGCAATGTACAGGGCAATATTTTTCATTACTAGTAAAAGAAAATAAATTTCAGATCACAGATAACAGAATCATGAGTAATTGTGGTTTTAATAGGAAGGTAAAGTAAATGTTATGAAATGACACTACTCATGATTTACCTCCCCAACTCCAGAAAAGCAAACAACAGCAGTACAGTGCTGCAATAGCACTCTGTAGGAATTGTGTCAACAGCTTAGCTTTACTCCCTTCTTAAAAATTTTTGATTGATTGATCCAGTTAGAATGTTATTACATTCATTGACAAGCTCTGACCAGCATATTGAAGTCATGCTGACCTTTACATTTATTGAAAGGTACTTAGTAATATTGCCATGCACATTGTTAGGGGGGTTATTCCTTCACCCACGTACTTCCCTGGTCCTTCTCGCATGAACAGAGAGCAACAATACCCGAAGTCCAAAGGTGCAAACAATTTGATGTTTATTGGAGTGAACTTCCAGCAAGCATGATTCCAGTTTCCTTCCTTAGTATCCTCCTTCCCAGCTGACACCACAGAGCCTTACACCTGTGTCCCTGTTCCCATTCCTGCCCTTAGCAAAACATTATTCCAATTTCCTTACCCCCATTCCCTGTTCCCATTTCCCCTCTTTAGCAAAACATGATTCCAATTTCTCCACCCCCATTCCCTGTTCCCATCTCCCCCACCCACACACCCACCCCCCTACTTCCTGATTGACTGCAGACTATATAATAAAACTTGACTTCTGCTTTGCTATACCTTAACCAATCATGTTCCTGAAATTTAACTAACCAATCCTAACATATTGTAACATGATTATGTACCCAATTATATCCCACCACCTTAATTAGTTTACACCCAGCAAAATTAATTATACAGCAGACAGAAACAATCACAGAACCAGACAGAGATTATACAGACAAACAATAGCAAAGTGGGAACTATAATGACAAAACAATACAGAAGTAAGGATTTCACATCCCAGCTATTGATAAGTGAGTTCTTACCAGACAGGATGCTATCAAACTAAGTTTCCTTTTATATTTTCTAGGCACTTCCCTTTCTCTGGAGGTGATAGGCACTATCAGGACAGAATTGTATTCCTAACAGCCCAATAGCACCTTATTTCAATGTGACTAGTTTGGAATGTGGGGATGTGACCTTTCGCTTCCCAGCTTATGGCTGCCTCTGTTGCTTAGTCAAAGGCCTGAGCCTAAGAACAGGGCCTCAGACTGTCACAGTAAGAGAAGGTGTCGATATTCCATTTGTCCCACTGCCCCTTGTGTAGTATAGTGCCCTGCACCTTCTCTCGTACAGGCATACCACACCTATTCCAATTAGTGTTCCAGACTTCCCATTATAGCGGGCCCGAGGAGGCTGGGTCCGGGTTGTCTAGTACACTGTAGGGTTTGGAGGGCTTACTACATTACTTATAGGTTATCTCCCTATGCAACGTAACACAAGTACAGTTAACAATACAAAATCCACAGCAACACCGAGTCCTGACCACTGCAGTAAGGTCCAACATCCGAGACACCCCCAAAACACTGCCTCTCCTCCTTCGACAAGGTCACGATCTGATGTGTCCAATTGCTGGCAGTTGCAACAAGCTGCCCCTGCAGGTTTTGCTTGCTTTTGTCCATATCATAAGTCCATTGAATGTTCACAGAGAAATGGGATATTGTCCAAACCAGCTTGACCACTTGGTATGGAATCAGGCAGTAGGCCCTGGTTTGATTATTCACAGCAATAAGATTCACAGATCCATTTGTGCACCAAAGTCCAGATAGCAACATGTAAATGTGAGTAGTTTGGTTATGGGCTGGTGTAATTGTGCCTCCAGTAATATGGACATTCCCAGCAAAACACGTTATACACAGTACAGCCAATTGTCCACCCCTTGCATAGGCCATTGATCCTGCTCCTCTATAGTCATAGGAGAGGGGCACATCCAAACATCTTCTATTGATTTACACTATTTTACACACCCCTCCATTGATTCCCAGTGAGCTCCTCCCCTTCTCATTATTTCCACAGGGCTTGTGGGGGCCACCTTAGTTGCAGTTCCATTTCCAGGTACCATGGTAGCTATTACACAGGTGCTGGCCTCCTAGTTGAGCATTTTGCATTCCCATATACATCTTCCCCCCAAGGTCAGCCTTTTGAAGCCATCCCCCACCCACATCATGAGATTTTTCTGTTCATGAAAACACAACAATGCTAGCAACAAGACAAACACCACAGACAAACAACACAAAACACAGATCCATGGGTATTCTGAGTTATTCTTCCGCTGGCGCCAGCTTGCTTGTAGAGTGTCTGAAAAACAAAAGAAACAATTTCCACCCCCCTGGTGGGGACAGATTATTGCTTAATAATAATAATAATACCACTTTCTTTTACAAACTTCCTTGCTAATTGCAGGAAAAACAGAAGAATTACCTCCAGCCTGTCCTTATTTTGTTCTATAGTCAGGCTAGTGAATTACCCCACTCACTGGTCATTTATGAAATTCATGAGGTGGTGTACCTCAGTTTCCCCTCTTGTTCAACAGACCATGTTTGCAATAGTTTCTCTGCTGTACCAAGCATTAAGTTTATTCTCAGGTAATAGCTGAGAGACAGCTTCAGATTTTAGCACTGTACACACACACACACACCCCTTAAGGTTAACCTGTCCCCCTTATTTTCAGGCTTGACTTGTTTTTTCAGCTCCCTTTCCTGGAGGGCCATAATCTGAGTCTTCTAGTAGTTTGTTTGCTGACCAGATGTATTCATTATTTGCAGCTCCTTTGTGCCCATCAGCTAGGTAATTTGCATTTACACAGAGGCTTACTAGCTTGCTTCTGGATCCAAAGCTGTTAGCAGCTCAGACACTGTCTTAAAAGGGAAGCATTTTACTTCCACCAGAGTTCTGATTACTTTCCACTTTCATCTCCTGCTCCAAAACACAAAGAGATCTGAAAAAGAAAGCACAACCCTTTTGGAGCCCTAATAGGATTTTAATTAAGTACCATGTTTTATTTGCATTTCTTTTACCCCTTCTCCAATGTACACTGCACACGTCCTGGGAATATGCACATTCCTTCCATATAGTTTAACCTCCATAACATTATATTAGCCATATTAATTTTACACAAGGTGTAACTGCCTCCCCTATGCCCACAGAGTTTTCATGCACCCACCAAAGCAACAATCTGATCCCCCAGAGCCACCCCAAGGCTCAGTGTTCCCATCATTCCTCCCCTTTTCCTTTTACCTGTGCACATACAAAATTCTTTTACCTAACATCCCTTGCACTGTGATTACTCTTTTACACAACTGTACCCCGATTACACTTCCATCTTGTACAACTAGACACAACCAGGGGCAGCCAAGTTAAGTTCCAATAGAAACCCCTTCCATCCTTTAGTGATTTTGATTACATTACCCAAAAGTCAAATAATTTTGATCAGATTCTCTCTCCGCCTGCTGCCTGCAGCAGTCCCTTATAGACCATTTCTGTGGGAAAAGGGCCCATTTTCCCCCAGAATAGCTGTAAACGCTTCTGGGGACAGAAGCATAGTGGTGGTAGTAGCCACTCGACCTGACCCCCTTGGATAATTTAATTACCAAGCTTCCATCCAATGTGACTGCACAAAGTTGCACATAGAGTTACATTTATAGCACTGGGTTTTATCATTAAACAAAAACTTCCTTCTTGACACCTCACATAAGTATCCAAAGTACCCTCCATTAAAACTTCAGAAAAACAAAAGAGTGTGGAAAGGCAGGTTGCACTTTGAAACTTTTTTTTTCTTTTCTCTCCACTCCCCCAGGACCAAATCCCAGCTCCAGTCTCTAAAGGTCGTCTGTTAACTCTGCTTTTGACTATAAACCCTTTTGTGCCAAATCATCTTTCACCACCCCTAACTAATTTACAACCCTTCAGCAGCACTTACTGAAGCAGCACCAAACTTGAAAGATTCCTGGCAGCTTCCCGTAATGCTGCCCTTACTTCAAACCTCTCACAAGGGGACTGAAGTGCCTCCTTTCCCTGGGAGGCATCCAGTCCCCAGAGGCAGGGACCTTCTTCCACTAGCCATATACCAAGGAGGGTGGGCTCCTCAGCCACCCCCCATCCCTCTGGGTCCCCTAACACTTCCTCCATTTCCTTTTTAATCTCATCCCAGGTTGACCCCGGCACCTGGTATGGGCCCTGGTTCTTCCTTAACCATTTATCCAAAAAATCCTTTACCCTGGCTTGCCAGAACCCGCAACTATCATCACGAGAGTTCGCGATACCCCCTCCAAGCAGCTGCGCGGACTGTTGGGGAGGGGGATTTACAGGCTGCCACTCACCTATCTAATGCGATGCATCCAAGTCACAGCACCAAGATGTTAGGGGGCTTATTCCTTCACCCACTTACTTCCCTGGTCCTTCTCGCATGCAATATGTTAGGATTGGTTAGTTAAATTTCAGAAACATGATTGGTTAAGGTATAGCAAAGCAGAAGTCAAGTTTTATTATATAGTCTGCAGTCAATCAGGAAGTAGGGGGGTGGGTGTGTGGGAGATGGGAACAGGGAATGGGGGTGGAGAAATTGGAATCATGTTTTGCTAAAGGGGGAAATGGGAACAGGGAATGGGGGTAAGGAAATTGGAATAATGTTTTGCTAAGGGCAGGAATGGGAACAGGGACACAGGTGTAAGGCTCTGTGGTGTCAGCTGGGAAGGAGGATACTAAGGAAGGAAACTGGAATCATGCTTGCTGGAAGTTCACTCCAATAAACATCAAATTGTTTGCACCTTTGGACTTCGGGTATTGTTGCTCTCTGTTCATGCGAGAAGGACCAGGGAAGTACGTGGGTGAAGGAATAAGCCCCCTAACACACATCTGACCCTATATACTGTATTATGAGAACCTGGTGATGAGCAATTGTTTAAAAAAATGGATATATGCACAGAAAACCTTAATTTTGGCATTTCCTACATTTTCAGTGCTTGACTTTTCAATGCTAACTTTCTTCTAACACGGTTTGTTTGTGTGTGTGTGAGTGCATGCACATACTAGTATATATGTTGCTGCATTTTTTGTTTATAATGGGAGAGCAGAAGAAACAGGAATTAATTGTTTAGGCTGCAATCCTGCAAAACCTTTATGTAATGAGAGTGATTCCACTGAAGTCATTGGGACGGTTCATAGTGCATAAAGTTAAACACATGCATAATAAGTCTGTGCAGGATTGGGGCCTTAGTTTGTCAGAAATGGTTTCTTGAGCTAGGTCTACACTACCACTTATGTTGATATAACTTATGTCACTCATAGGGTGTGAACATAGGCACTGATTCCGTGGGTGCTCCGGGGCTGGAGCACACATGGGGAAAAATTAGCAGGTGCTCCACGGCCACAGGCAGCCAAGCTCCCTCCTTCTCCCCACCCGAGCTCGTCGCATCTCTGCTCCTTCCCCTCCCTCCCAGCACTTCCCGCCACCTAACAGCTATTTGGTGGCACTTAGGACTTTCCAGGAAGGAGAGGGAGGAGCAGGGACAAGGCACGCTCGGGGGGAGGCGGAGAAGAGACAGGGCAGGGGCGGAGACTTAGGGGAAGAGGGTGGAATGGAGGAGGGAAAGGGCAGGGCTGGGGTGGGAAAAGTTGGGGTGGGGCGTGGACTTTGGGGAAGGGGTGGAATGGGGATGGGCGAGGGCAGTGAAGGGGCAGGAAGAGGGGCAGGGGTGGGGCCAGAGGCAGGGGGGTCGAGCACCCCCAGGCAGAGGGGAAGTCGGCACCTATAGGTGTGAATATTCCACCCCCTGAGTGACATAAGTTACACCAACCTAAGCACTAGTGTGCACAGCGCTATGTTGGTGGGAGAACTTCTCCTGCCGGCATAGCTTATGCTGTTCGCAGGGGTGGTTTTTTTTATGCCAGCAGGAGAGCTCTCTCCCATCGGCATAGACCATCTTCACCACATACACTGCAGCGACACAGGTGTATCGGTGCAGCCTTAGTGAGATTTGTCAGTTGTTTACAATCACTTACTCCAGAGGCTTTATATTTTGTGTAGTTTTCCTCATGTATCTGTGAGACAGTTTGTGTCAAGAATGCTAATTAAGAGACAAAGGTTTCTTGTAATTTATGTAATTTGCCTGAAATATATTTTATTTTTGCATTTTGTCAGTTTCCTGTATTCATTCAGTCAGCACTGGGCATCCATTGTTCATGTGCAATCTAAAAATAATTAAAGATAAAAATACTTCATATTCTTCATAAAAATACTTTCATACTGAAGTTATAATCTAGTGCTTTTGAATGTGGTTCCCTGCAGAAGGTGTGTATATGTAAGTAATGTTGAAGCAGATCTGATTCTTTTTGAGCTTGAATAGGGACTGGGAGTGGCTGGCTCACTACAAAAGCAACTTTCCCTGTCTTGGTATTGAGACGTCCTCATCAATTATTGGGAGTGGACCATAGAATCATAGAATATCAGGGTTGGAAGGGACCTCAGGAGGTCATCTAGTCCAACCCCCTGCTCAAAGCAGGACCAATCCCCAATTAAATCATCCCAGCCAGGGCTTTATCAAGCCTGACCTTAAAAACTTCTAAGGAAGGAGATTCCACCACCTCCCTAGGTAACGCATTCCAGTGTTTCACCACCCTCCTAGTGAAGAAGTTTTTCCTAATATCCAACCTAAACCTCCCCCACTGCAACTTGAGACCATTACTCCTTGTCCTGTCCTCTTCTACCACTGAGAATAGTCTAGAACCATCCTCTCTGGAACCACCTCTCAGGTAGTTGAAAGCAGCTATCAAATCCCCCCTCATTCTTCTCTTCTGCAGACTAAACAATCCCAGTTCCCTCAGCCTCTCCTCATAACTCATGTGTTCCAGACCCCTAATCATTTTTGTTGCCCTTCGCTGGACTCTTTCCAATTTATCCACATCCTTCTTGTAGTGTGGGGCCCAAAACTGGACACAGTACTCCAGATGAGGCCTCACCAATGTCGAATAGAGGGGGACAATCACGTCCCTCGATCTGCTCGCTATGCATGCCCCTACTTATACATCCCAAAATGCCATTGGCCTTCTTGGCAACAAGGGCACACTGCTGACTCATATCCAGCTTCTTGTCCACTGTCACCCCTAGGTCCTTTTCCGCAGAACTGCTGCCTAGCCATTCTGTCCCTAGTCTGTAGCTGTGCATTGGGTTCTTCCGTCCTAAGTGCAGGACCTTGCACTTATCCTTATTGAACCTTATCAGATTTCTTTTGGCCCAATCCTCCAATTTGTCTAGGTCCCTCTGTATCCTATCCCTGCCCTCCAGCGTATCAACCACTCCTCCCAGTTTAGTATCATCCGCAAATTTGCGGAGAGTGCAATCCACACCATCCTCCAGATCATTTATGAAGATATTGAACAAAACCGGCCCCAGGACCGACCCCTGGGGCACTCCACTTGACACCGGCTGCCAACTAGACATGGAGCCATTGATCACTACCCGTTGAGCCCGACAATCTCCCCAACTTTCTACCCATCTTATAGTGCATTCATCCATCCCGTACTACTTTAACTTGCTGACAAGAATACTGTGGGAGACAATGTCAAAAGCTTTGCTAAAGTCAAGAAACAATACATCCACTGCTTTCCTTTCATCCACAGAACCAGTAATCTCATCATAGAAGGCGATTAGATTAGTCAGGCATGACCTTCCCTTGGTTAATCCATGCTGACTGTTCCTGATCACTTTCCTCTCATGTAAGTGCTTCAGGATTCGTTCCTTGAGGACCTGCTCCATGATTTTTCCGGGGACTGAGGTGAGGCTGACTGGCCTGTAGTTCCCAGGATCCTCCTTCTTCCCTTTTTTAAAGATTGGCACTACATTAGCCTTTTTCCAGTCATCTGGGACTTCCCCCATTCGCCACGAGTTTTCAAAGATAATGGCCAATGGCTCTGCAATCACAGCCGCCAATTCCTTTAGCACTCTCGGATGCAACTCGTCCGGCCCCATGGATTTGTGCACATCCAGCTTTTCTAAATAGTCCCTAACCACCTCTTTCTCACCACATCCAACCTGATTGAATTGGCCTTGTCAGCACTGGTTCTCCACTTGTAAGGTAACTTCCTTCTCTTCATGGGTCAGTATAATAATGCCTGCAGCTGTAATTTTCACTCCATGCATCTGAAGAAGTGGGTTTTTTACCCACGAAAGCTTATGCTCAAATAAATTTCTTAGTCTTTAAGATGCCACCGGACTCCTTGTTGTTTTTGTGGGTAAAGACTAACACGGCTACCCCTCTGATTTTTAAAGAGAGGTTCTCAATTCCCTAAACACTATATTGTACTATTTGGAAGACACATAGTTTATACACTTCAGATAACATAGGATAATAATCAGCCTATTAAAAGAAGCACCAGGCCAAAAAAGATGTTGAATAGATTTGCTAAGAAGAATATTTACAAATACTACAACTGCTACATTAAGCTACCTTTTCATTGTTTCTTGGTTTCAGGCCAAACCACAAACATTTGTGGGGCAGAAACAATTCCACCCACCTCCAGATGCATGTAAACATATTCCAAAAAGACTAAAAAACATGCTGTGTTTTTAAAAGTATTTCCACTTTGGGGCCATATGTGGAATAAGTGTGTATTTTATACAATGCTCTCAAATTCACTGTCTAGTATGAAGACCACTAAACTCAATCTTTTTCTAAAATTGGATTTCTGTTACCAAAGAGACAAGATAGTACATGCAGATGTGCATCATAAGAATTAAAAAAAATATATTTGCTGTATTTGAAAATAAAATCTGTGAATGTAAGAATAATAATCATTTTAATCTTTGTATTTAGAATTATAGATAGTTCTGATGCACAGGAAGTCCTACAACGTACTTCTTCCTTTATATAATGGTTTGTGGAAGAAGTAGTTATATCATTATCCTTCTCTCACTAGTCATCCTTTATGTCAAGGACAACAACATTATGAAAAAAAGTGTACAGTTTTCCTATCTAGTGAAATAAATATTCACTCCAATAGTTCAAAGCAACAATCTCATATCTTTCCATGGCACAGAAAGCTCCATCTGGTGTTACTCATATACTTATCTAGGAAAAAATACTATAGTCC
This sequence comes from Caretta caretta, assembly GCF_965140235.1. Classification (NCBI taxonomy): domain Eukaryota; kingdom Metazoa; phylum Chordata; order Testudines; family Cheloniidae; genus Caretta; species Caretta caretta. Next base: position 100,619,080 of record NC_134212.1, read on the forward strand.
AATAAACAAGAATAATTGCTAAAAATGTCAGTTATATTTTAAAGTAAATCTGGTACAATAATCATATTTTCTACCCACAATTTCTCATATGACCGCTTTCAACCAACCCCCTTGTGGCACAGCATCCAAAATCAAAAGCAATGAAACCAGGCCACACACACACACACAAAAACACAGCACTGGGCCTTTTTTTAAATTAAAAAAGCTACTACCATGGATTTTTCAGCCAAATGGGAGCTATCGCATTCTATAATGCAAAAACCACCAACTCCTATTACTTCCTGAAACTGGATAGGAAAAAGTAGTCTCGGAGGATACTTCAGCAGGGTTTCAGCTCATACCAAATGCTGATACTGTAGTTGGTGGTAAGGATGCGATACTTTAGATCACGTTACAGGTTCGCATTGACATGTCTCTTATGTCTGGCTACACAGAGGCTGAAGACCACAATATCTTTTGTGACGAGGGAGAAGTAGTACCATAGACAATATTTTCTTCCTTAAAAAAAAAAAGAAAAGAAAAAAAAAGACTTTGCCTGCCACTCAGTGACTACTCATCACACTTACATAGACAGTAATTGAAGCACAAGCAATGTGGTTTCTAAATTAATTGTGTGCCTGATCTTGCAATTCATACTCACATGTAGTGCCATTAATTTCAGTTGGAGTACTTGCATGAATACTTAGGGTGACAAGATTAGCTTTGATTGAACACTAAGGGAACTTAAAGCATTTTGAGTATGGAAAATGCTATAAAAACAAGTTCTGCTAGACACTTTTGGACTCTGACACCAAGATTTTCAAAAACAGGTGCCAAAAGACAGGCTAGCTCAGTGGGCTGATTTTCAAAAGTGCTGAGCAGCTGGAAGGTCCCAATTGACTTCCCTGAGAGCTTTCAGATGCTTAGCACTTCTGAAAAATCAGCCCACTGATTTAGATTTACAAACCTAATTTAAGGCTCTTATTTTTGAAAATCTTGGCCTAATTGTCCATAGCTATGTTCTGACTAGTCGATGGGTCTTGGTAATTTGACATTCACATGTAAAACTAACTTTCTTCCCTCACTCCCATCTGTTTTTCTCTCTCTCTCAATCCCTTGGAACACCATCTCAAACAATGTTTATCACCCACCAGCCTCTGCTCTTTTAATCCTCTCCTTTTCAAAAGTGCTGAACACCCAGCAGTTCCCAATGAAGTCAACAACAGCTATCAGCTGTTGAAAGTTAGGCCACTTATATAGAGTGCCTAACTATGGATTTAAGATCCCAAAGGCACCAATTTTTTTAAAACTTGGCCTTTAACTTTGTTTATTAAATTACCTTTCAAAGTGTCTAACAACTTTTTTTTCTTATAATGCTATTCTGCTTTCGTTTCATATAATAATAAATTTGAAGCTGCTCCCTATTTACCTGATAACCATCTCCTGAAATAGTTAATTCCTCTGACTTTGGCACAGTCTACAGTTATTACCTCATAAACAGGAAACCTTCTCAAGTTATAAAACCTCCTGATTGTTCCTATGCATTTCATTATTTATCCTTCCAACCTTCTTCCCTGTAGAACTATTCTATCAAAGTTTCTGACTTGTGGCTCCCATACGCAAGGCTGAAATAAGAACAAAGACAGCTGTGGAAATTAATTTTCAAACACAAATAGTTGTTCACTGATCACCACAATATTAAGAAAGGGAGAGGGAATTGGGAATCCCTTTCATGTAGGCTGGTTTGAGCAGTTTAAGGAGAAATCTAGTGTCCCTCAGTTTCACAAGAGCTTTTCCTTATTTTCCAAGGCTGGATTAAAGCATAGGCACTCAATGACCCTGGCTACTGCAGTCACTTGATTACTTTTGAAAAGAAGATGGGGAAATTCTTCACCCTGATTCTCATGGGTGACTTTAATTTTCCTGATATCTGCTGGGAGAGCAATACAGCAGTGCATAGACAATCCAGGAAGTTTTTGGAAAGCGTAGGGGACAATTTCCTGGCGCAAGTGCTAGAGGAGCCAACTAGGGGGGGGCACTTTTCTTGACCTGCTGCTCACAAACCGGGTAGAATTAGTGGGGGAAGCAAAAGTGGATGGGAATCTGGGAGGCAGTGACCATGAGTTGGTTGAGTTCAGGATCCTGACGCAGGGAAGAAAGGTAAGCAGCAGGATACGGACCTTGGACTTCAGGAAAGCAGACTTCGACTCCCTCAGGGAACGGATGGCCAGGATCCCCTGGGGGACTAACATGAAGGGGAAAGGAGTCCAGGAGAGCTGGCTGTATTTCAAGGAATCCCTGTTTAGGTTACAGGGACAAACCATCCCGATGAGTCGAAAGAATAGTAAATATGGCAGGCGACCAGCTTGGCTTAACAGTGAAATCCTTGCTTACCTTAAACATAAAAAAGAAGCTTACAAGAAGTGGAAGGTTGGACATATGACCAGGGAGGAGTATAAAAATATTGCTCAGGCATGTAGGAATGATATCAGGAGGGCCAAATCGCACCTGGAGCTGCAGCTAGCAAGAGATGTCAAGAGTAACAAGAAGGGTTTCTTCAGGTATGTTGGCAACAAGAAGAAAGCCAAGGAAAGTGTGGGCCCCTTACTGAATGAGGGAGGCAACCTAGTGACAGAGGATGTGGAAAAAGCTAATGTACTCAATGCTTTTTTTGCCTTTGTCTTCACTAACAAGGTCAGCTCCCAGATTGCTGCGCTGGGCATCACAAAATGGGGAAGAGATGGCCAGCCCTCTGTGGAGAAAGAGGTGGTTAGGGACTATTTAGAAAAGCTGGACGTGCACAAGTCCATGGGGCCGGACGAGATGCATCCGAGAGTGCTGAAGGAATTGGCAGCTGTGATTGCAGAGCCATTGGCCATTATCTTTGAAAACTCGTGGCGAACCGGGGAAGTCCCGGATGACTGGAAAAAGGCTAATGTAGTGCCAATCTTTAAAAAAGGGAAGAAGGAGGATCCTGGGAACTACAGGCCAGTCAGCCTCACCTCAGTCCCTGGAAAAATCATGGAGCAGGTCCTCAAAGAATCAATCCTGAAGCACTTGCATGAGAGGAAAGTGATCAGGATCAGCCAGCATGGATTCACCAAGGGAAGGTCATGCCTGACTAATCTAATCGCCTTTTATGATGAGATTACTAGTTCTGTGGATGAAGGGAAAGCAGTGGATGTATTGTTTCTTGACTTTAGCAAAGCTTTTGACACGGTCTCCCACAGTATTCTTGTCAGCAAGTTAAGGAAGTATGGGCTGGATGAATGCACTATAAGATGGGTAGAAAGTTGGGGAGATTGTCGGGCTCAACGGGTAGTGATCAATGGCTCCATGTCTAGTTGGCAGCCGGTGTCAAGTGGAATGCCCCAGGGGTCGGTCCTGGGGCCAGTTTTGTTCAATATCTTCATAAATGATCTGGAGGATGGTGTGGATTGCACTCTCAGCAAATTTGCGGATGATACTAAACTGGGAGGAGTGGTAGATACGCTGGAGGGGAGGGATAGGATACAGAAGGACCTAGACAAATTGGAGGATTGGGCCAAAAGAAATCTGATGAGGTTCAATAAGGATAAGTGCAGGGTCCTGCACTTAGGACTGAAGAATCCAATGCACCGCTACAGACTAGGGGCCGAATGGCTAGGCAGCAATTCTGCGGAAAAGGACCTAGGGGTGACAGTGGATGAGAAGCTGGATATGAGTCAGCAGTGTGCCCTTGTTGCCAAGAAGGCCAATGGCATTTTGGGATGTATAAGTAGGGGCATAGCGAGCAGATCGAGGGACGTGATCGTTCCCCTCTATTCGACATTGGTGAGGCCTCATCTGGAGTACTGTGTCCAGTTTTGGGCCCCACACTACAAGAAGGATGTGGATAAATTGGAGAGAGTCCAGCGAAGGGCAACAAAAATGATTAGGGGTCTAGAACACATGACTTATGAGGAGAGGCTGAGGGAGCTGGGATTGTTTAGTCTGCAGAAGAGAAGAATGAGGGGGGATTTGATAGCTGCTTTCAACTACCTGAAAGGGGGTTCCAAAGAGGATGGCTCTAGACTGTTCTCAATGGTAGCAGATGACAGAACGAGGAGTAATGGTCTCAAGTTGCAGTGGGGGAGGTTTAGATTGGATATTAGGAAAAACTTTTTCACTATGAGGGTGGTGAAACACTGGAATGCGTTACCTAGGGAGGTGGTAGAATCTCCTTCCTTAGAAGTTTTTAAGGTCAGGCTTGACAAAGCCCTGGCTGGGATGATTTAACTGGGAATTGGTCCTGCTTCGAGCAGGGGGTTGGACTAGATGACCTTCTGGGGTCCCTTCCAACCCTGATATTCTATGATTCTATGAAATATCCCTAAATGTCTAGCTATCGTGGTTGTAAGGAAAAGCTTGAAAACCTGCCTTGAACATGACCAGCACAGTGATCTCAGACTGTGTCTGAAGACTGCCTGAAAGGTGTGAACAGCCCCACCCCAGCCTTTGTGAGAGGAGGGAGAGGGGATTCCTTCTGCTCTTGAGAGCAGGCAGCAGTCACTGCTGCCACTTTTGCAGTAGTCAAAGGGAGCCCCATTCTGCTGCCCCTGCTACCACCTTTTCATGGTATGCTTAGGGTCCCAGACTGCTTCCGTCTGGTCTTTCATTTACCTAGGTAACAGACACAATAGGGAGTTAATTGCCTAGAAAAAGAAAATATGCAGTCTCCAAAGTGCTTCCCTGCTGAATGACTGCTGATGGTTTTATATCTATGACTCAGTAAGGTAAATGCTCTCCCCCTGCCCCCCCCCCCCAACCACTGGGCTATCTGCAAATACAAGAAAGAGATAAAAGGTTTTGTATTAGATAATCAGATGATGGTAAAATGCACCAAAGAAAAAATAGGTGTATTCCCTTAGTTAACATTGATGCATCCATTAGATACATAATCTGTTTTCTCATTAGCTGTTACCTTGGCAAAGCAATACTATTGACAGTAACTCAAGTGATCAAGCTGAAAAGTCATCTATCTATCTTCTTTAGGGCACAAATTAGGCGTGTTTTTGTAATATAGTCTTTTGGAGATATGAATGTTCCTATTCTGACACCTAGTGTTGAAGAACGTTTTTACATGGAAGTGTTTAGTTTTGTGCCTGGTTCAGTTACTGTGGTATGCAGTACCCTCTTGTGGACATCCTGCAGCACTGCGTACTGATGAACAAATACCCAGGCTTTACAAATGGAGAAAAGAAAAAAGAACTTTCTTTCCTCATAGGCCCATGTCTTACAAACCACCAAGAAGGCTGTTTACCATTTGATGTGTATGCACTATTTCCATTAGGTTTAATGAGCACAATGGAAGAATAGACACCAATATTCTTATCTTTCTGTAGACACAACAAATTTTTCTTTGAGAGCAGTGAACTTAAAACACTGATAATCCTGAAACATGTTCTTAACCTTTCAACACACACATACATACATACCAGGAGGTAGCAGTAGACACACCCATCAAATGATATAACCAGTAGTTACTTCTAAAGACTTAATATTTCCTGTACGTGGACATTATTGCTACATTTACAGTATTGTCATAAATCTGCAACTATTCCCAGCAATTAGACATTGGTCAAACTACTTTTTGAAACCATGCAATGAAACACTACTAAAAAAAAAAAAGACTACCATGAAGTTTGTTGCCATGTCTGTTGTGTTGCTAAAAGTATTAAACTTAGTTAATCCTAACCTAGAAATACTTAATGATCGTGAAAAGAAAAGGAGTACTTGTGGCACCTTAGAGACTAACCAATTTATTTGAGAATGAGCTTTCGTGAGCCACAGCTCACTTCATCAGATGTGTACCATGGAAACTGCAGCAGACTTTATATACACACAGAGAATATGAAACAATACCTCCTCCCACCCCACTGTCCTGCTGGTAATAGCTTATCTAAAGTGATCAACAGGTGGAAAAGCCACTGCTGGCTACAGTTCAGAACGATGCCACACTCTTAAAAAGAGAAGGCAGAAGTTGAAAAAAATGTTCATCTCAAGAAACCATCTAGTTTCTTTGCAAATTATCTATTTCCTAGTCTACCTTTTCTGGAAAAGATCAGCGTGAAAGCAGTAGTGAGCCAATGCCACCAACATTTTTATTCTCCAGTGCATTAGATATCAACCAATGAGGCTCCAGACTGGCAAAGCAAGGAGAAGGCTTTAGTCCTGGTAGTCTGTCTTCAGTGGACTGAGGTCAGATATCCTGCTTATTCTGCTACAGCAGTTAGATCTTTCTGCAGTCTGAGGCTTGGACTACACGACCAACTTATGTCGATATAACTACATCACTCAGGGGTGTGAAAAATCCACATCCCTGAGCAACACAGTTATATCAGTCTAGCTCCCCATGTAGACAGCACTATGTTGACAGGAGGATTTCTCCCTTCAACATAGCTACAGCCTTTCAGGGAAGTCGATTACCTACCTCTGCTATCTATGCTAATGGGAGTTCTCCTGTCACCGTAGACAGCGTCTTCACTAAGCGTCTTCAGATGTACCATTGCAGCTGCATCGCTTCAGCACTTGTAAGCATAGACTAGCTCTCAGATGCTAACGTACATGGCAGGAGTGACAAGTTCTGTTTTAAATAGTTCATCTCCTTCCTGGAGGAGTGTCCAAATCTGGTGCCCACAATTCAAGAAGGATGTTGATATATTGGAGAGGGTTCAGAGAAGAGCCACAAGAATGATTCATAGAATATCAGGGTTGGAAGGGACCTCAGGAAGTCATCTAGTCCAACCCCCTGCTCAAAGCAGGACCAATCCCCAACTAAGGATTAGAAAACATACCTCATAGTAATAGATTCAAAGAGCTCAATCTACTTAGCTTAACTAAGAGAAGGTTAAGGGATGATGATTACAATATATAAGTATCTACAGGGGGGAAAATATTTAATAATAGGGTCTTCAATCTAGCAGAGGAAGATATAACAGGATCCAATGGGTGGAAGCCAAAGCTAGACAAATTCAGACTGGAAATATGGTGTAAATTTTTAAGTGAGAGAGTAATTAACCTTGGAGCTAAGGGTCATGGAAGATTCTCCGTCACTGATCATTTTTAAGTGACAACTGGATGTTTTCCTAAAAGATGGGTTCTAAACATTATTTTAGGAAAGTTTGTGGTCAAACTAGATTATCACAATTGTCATCCTTCTGGCCTTTGAATCTATGAATTGCAGAGGGTAGTGATAGGCTCAATGTTTACATGAAGTTTCTGGAGAAGATGCTATGGGGATATGCTACTGGTACTCAGTTCTGTCTCTTCTCTTCATCATTCCAAGATTTAGGCACCTCCATCCACTCCCAATCTGTAGAAGAGATTGGGACCTGGATAAAAGCCAGTTGCTTTAAGGTCTGGAATAAGATGGGAGTGCTACTCAACGACTTGGAGAAGCATTTTGAGGAAGTGAAGAAGTCTTTTAACAATTCCCTAAAGCAAGGATATCTGTCTACCCACTGTCAAGGATCACAAGCTCAGATCCTGCTAGACTCCTTTGCTACTCATGGATTTCTACATAACAGTGTCCAGAAATGCCTTTACTCATTTAACTCCAGCCTGTGCCTAGTACCCACAGCTATTGAAAGTAGACTCTTCCTGAAACTAAGAGTTTAAAGACAGAAGATTCACACCGCTCAGACTGCAGCTGTCCAGCTTATGAACAAGATGGGCCAACAAAATCATATTATACTTGGTCTCTGCCCCCAGCAATGGCTGCTAGTGAATTCCTAAATTAAATTTGGGTGCTGGGTACCATCCATAAAGCCCTAATGGTCAAGGACCCAGCTACCCTTTTCATTCTGACCTGGCTTGACTACATTATTTATCCAGAGCACATAGGCTAACTGTCCCAAATGGTGAAGCTCAAGTGAGCACAGCAATGTTGGCAGTGACTCCTTATCTCTGGAATTTCTTCTAAATCAGAAATAGATCTAAGTCTGTATCAAGCTGCAGTCATTAGCCATTATAAGATGCACCTCTTAGGCCAGGATTTTCTCTAAGAAGCATCTCTGTTACACTGTAGCATTCAGTCTAGTGATAAGGGTTTCCTCACTTCTATCCTACAAACATTGTGGTGCTGCAGTCGGGGGGAGAAGAGCATTTGCTTTCCATGGACCACATTGTGACCCACCTTACTCATATAAGTAGCATCAGTGAAGTCAATAGAACTACTTGTAGGCTTATACATATACTGCTCTCTTGTATTACTAGGGCACTGTCACCAACTGCCTGATACAGAGGAACAAAGTGGGTGAGGTAATATCTTTTATTGGGCCAACTTCTGCTGGTGAGCGAGACAAGCTTTTGAGGTTACACAAAGCTCTTCTTCAGGTCTGGGAAATATTCTGAGTACATTCCCGGAGTACAGACCTGAAGAAGAGCTCTGTGAAAGCTTAAAAGCTTGGCTCCCTCTCCAACAGAAGTTGGTTCCATAAAAGACACTACCATAAGCGCTGACTCCTTCGGTGCTCCAGGACTGGAGAACCCATAGAAAAGAATTAGCAGTTTCTTAGCACCCACCGGCAACCAAGTTCCCCTCTCTCACCCCACCACTCCCACCCACCTGCAGCCCCTGCCAATCAACTCCTCCCCCTCTCTCTCAGCACCTCCTACATGCCATGGAACAGCTGTTCAATTGCATGCAGGAGGCATTTGGAGGGAGAGGGAGGAGCGGGGACAGGGCATGCTCAGGGGAAGAGGCAGGGTGGGGGTGAAGCAAGGGCAGGAAGAGGTGGGGCAGGAGGTGGGGGAGAAGCAGATAAGAGCTTTGCCATCTTAGCCCCCTTTCCATCCTAGTGGTCTTTTAATTAGTCTGCTTTGCCTGCCAAATCTGTGTTTCCTAAATGATCATAATGGTGGTACATTTGAGATTTGGATGACCAGGGGAATGAAGACAAGAGATTCTAATGAATTAATCTCGACAGAAGTGATTATACTACATATTGTGTTTGCTAATGGTGCTAGCGAGTAAACTTTATTCAAACTGAAAAGTGTGGGGGGGACAGGACTGGAAAAGAGTAAGTTAAAAGAAAGGCTCTTTAAAATAGACTTGGCATCCATCTTATAATTGCTCATTCAGTAACATAATAGCCTGTTTTCCTAAACTCACTGCCTAGAGAAACTTCCCACTCTGATCTTGAAACCCATTTTACTTCTGAAATAAGACATTTCCAACGGATATTGATCATGTAAGGGCATAAAATAGGGAAGGTCTCATTTCTTAACAGAGGAACAGTCCTGCAAGAGGACCTTTGTCCTCCTCCCAGATAGACACAGGAAAAGAGAGGAAAAGGAAAAGTCAAGCTTGAGCGCACATCATAGTTTGTGTAAAGTGGTGATATTGGAGCCCCTGGCTACTGTTCATGGAGAGAGAAGTCTCAGACTGGACCTTTGACGGAATTTGCAGAAAAGAGGGGCAGTGTAAACATCATTAGGATATTTTTTAAACCCAATATGCATGAAGTCAAAAATGATCCTTTGATTAAGAAAGTGTTCCCTTTGCTACACATCTCCCGTCGGCTTTGAAGGTGAAAAGATGGCAAAATATAATCCAGAACCCACACAAAGGCAGAAAAAGTGAGTGTTCTCTATGGGGCTCTTGATAATTGAATTTGGGAGACAAATTAAGATAAATTAAATTAAGAAAAATGTGTTTGAAAGTTAAAATATTAATGTCAATTTAAGACTGATTTTTTTCACATCTTCTTGCAAGTATACAGATTTGTACTTTTGGCCTTACCGAGTCATTCGGTATCCTAAACAAACAATTCTAGTTAGGTGAGTTCACCACCATGGTGAGTCGACTGCTGCTGCTCCTCCATCCACTCTGCCTGCACCTCTTGCAGCGGTGAAGTACAGGAGTTGATGGGAGAGTGCTCAGGGGTCAATTTATCACGTCTAGATGCTACACGATAAATCAATCTCCACTGGATCGATCGCTGCCCACTGATCTGGTGGGTAGTGAAGACATACCCTAAGAGTAGAGAGGGTTCAGATATTGTTACTGCCCTCTCATATAGAACACAGTTATTTAAAATAGCACTCCACCACTTTATAATAGTGCAGGAAGTGAAGGATGTAATTGAAACTGTTCAGGGGACAGTGGGAAATTCCAAGTTTGATTTGACCCAAACACCATCATCAAACTAATCGCTGCTTGTAAAAAAAATATTCGGGCATCTTTAGTGACATAAATGTTCAAGATCTCACTTTAGGTCTCATCAAGAAGACTGCACCTCCAGCAACTTGGTGTTGCACAAAGGAAAGAGACATTGAGGTTTTCTTTGCAGGTATGTCTACACAGCAATTAAACATACATAGTTGGCTCAGGTCAGCTGACTTGGGCTCACAGGGCTTGGGTTGCGAGGCTGTAAATTGCTGTGTGGACATTCAGGCTTGGGCTGGAGCCTGAGCTCTTGGCCTCTGTGAGGGAGGGGGGTCCCAGATGTCTACCCAGCAATTTTTAGCCCCACAACCAGAGTCCTGTGAGCCCAAGTCAGCTGACCTGGGCCAGCCACAGATCTTTTATTCTAGTGTAGATGTACCCTAGGTGTCTCTCACATCAATGCTGAAAACCAGGCCTGACACCGATTAGCTTTGGAGATCAGACATGATTACCGCACAAGTTAATATTGTCAGTCTTTCCCAGCAAATGAACATTCTGCAGAAAGTCACAACAACTTTGTCCATCATTTGCACTGAAAGACTAATTTAAGCATGTATGAAAACAACATGACAAAGGAAATACAGGTTGAACCTCCCTAGTCTGGCACTCTTGGGACCTGACCAGTGCCGAACCATGGGAGATCAGTATTGTAACGAGCAGGTCTCTTTTTATTTTTATCTTGCCAAGGCAAATAAATGGAACAACACTTGCAACGCAGCCTAGTCAAGGCTTATCAGCTCTTCATAACAAAGTGTTAGTGATGTTACACAATTTTACTGTATTGGCACAGGAAATAAAGTAGATAAAGCATAAAAAACAAAATAAAATCATGCTGGACCATGGATGTTGCCGCACCAAAGTGCCAGACTAGAGGGGTTCAACCTGTATGTGGTTGGTTGCTGACTTCTACAAATATTTACATATGTAGGGATGTTTGGAGAATATCAAATAAGAACCTATGACTCTGACTAGGGAAACAAATGGCAGGTTTTTTTGAATATTTCCTACCTATTTCTTACTGCTTCACCTCCGCAACCAGTGTCTGCTGTGCTGAAATATTTTTAAACACAAGTATTGTTTGTCCTTTTCATTCTGCGTAAAACCTACACTTGTAATAAAAGCACTCTATTCCCATGACAGCATATTTTATTCCCACATGAAAGGCTCTATTTTAAATGTCAGTTATTGCTGCAAGACAGACCCAGTGTGTGTGCTGCACCCCTCTGCTGAAAGGAGCCCAGAAGAGATGTTTGCCATTTGGATGAAGTTGCTTTCTTGCACATTTCAAACAGTTATTTGGATTTCACTTTTTTACCCACTCGGGATTTTAGGCCAACTACAGTTGCACAGAGTAGTTTTCTACCACACAGAGACGGCACTTAGATTTATGGGGAATGTGTGTCTAGCCTGATCATCACAGTTCATATCCATGCTGATACTTCTGATTCTGAAGAAGCTTCTACATCCCCTGATGCCACCGACACTGTAGAATATACTAAACTCCATGATGGTTCAAGCACAGTGATTTTTCAGATAAGGTGAGTACTGTCAATTTTGCTCTTCCCAACCACACCAAAACACTACACTGAAGTACAGTTGGAAGAGGGCAATAAACACTACCAGAATTAAATTATTCAAAACACTAAATGTGCAAATCTATGGTTACACCTGAAGTCCTTCATTTCCCACTCCCATGCCTCACTGTAGGAACCACCACCTAGCTAGTCAAGACTTTTCAATGTTTCCACTATAAATAAGATCAGACTACAGCCATATAGCTATATTTCACCACCTTCATTAGGATTTGGATTGAGCCATATACTAATTATATGGTTAGAAGTAGAACGTTCATAAGAGTTACTCCTGGTACGAACTGTTTTTGAGATGTTTACCTATCAAAATCTATTCTGTTTGTAAAAGCCTGCTCTTTGGAATTTACCAGAAATTCAATGCAAACCATTTTATTTCTAAGCAATAAATACCAGAAACAGCAAAGCTTTATTAAAATTTGCACTGGTGTCTGGGAGACCCATTGAATTTTGTACATTAGCAATTAAGTGATCAATAAGCAAGGAGAATGAATCGTGCTTTGTTCATGTATTCTGTCAATTGTCAGTTAGTTTTAGAACATAAGAACAGCCATACTGGGTCAGACTCTAGGTCCATCTAGTCCAGTATCTTGTATTCCGACAGTGGCCAATGCCAGGTGCCCCAGAGGAAATGAACAGAATAGGTAATCATCAAGTGATCCATCCCATCGCCCATTCCCAGCTTTTGGCAAACGGAGGCTAGGGACACCATCCCTGCCTATCCTGGCTAAAAACCATTGATGGACCTATCCTCCATGAACTTCAGTTCTTTTTAAAATCATGTTATAGTCTTGGCCCTCACAACATCCTCTGGCAAAGAGTTCTGCAGGTTGACTGTGCGTTGTGTGAAGAAATACTTCCTTTTCTTTGTTTTAAACCTGCTGCCTATTAATTTGATGTGGTGACCCCTAGTTCTTGTGTTATGAGAAGTAGTAAATAACACTTCCTTATTTACTTTCTCCACACCAGTCATAAATTTTATAGATCTCTATCATATCCCGCCTTAGTCATCTCTTTTCCAAGCTGAAAAGTCTCAATCTTATTACTCTCTCCTCATATGGCAGCTGTTCCATACCCCTAATCATTTTTGTTGGCCTTTTCTGAACCTTTTCCAATTCCAATATATCTTTTTTGAGATGGGACGACCACATCTGCACGCAGTATTCAAGATGTGGGCAAACCATGGATTTATATAGAGGCAATATGATATTTTCTGTCTTATTATCTGTCCCTTTCTTAATGATTCCCAACATTCTGTTCGCTTTTTTGACTGCCGCTGCACATTGAATGGATGTTTTCAGAGAAGTATCCAATGACTCCACGATCTCTTTCTTACGCGGTAACAGCTAATTTAGATCCCATCATTTTATATGTATAGTTGGGGTTATGTTTTCCAACGTGCATTACTTTGCATTCATCAACACTGAATTTCATCTGTCATTTTGTTGCCAAGTCACCCAGTTTTGAGAAATCCTTTTGTAGCTCTTCGCAGTCGGCCTGAGACGTAACTATCTTGAATAGTTTTGTATCATCTGCAAATTTTGCCACCTCACTGTTTACCCCTTCTCTCAGATCATTTATGAATATGTTGAATAGTACTGGGCCCAGTACAGACCCCTGGGGGACACCACTATTTACTTCTCTTCATTCTGAAAACTGACCATTTATTCCTACCCTTTGTTTCCTATCTTTTATCCAGTTTCCATTCCATAAGAGGCCCTTCCCTTTTATTCCATGACAGATTACTTTACTTGTCAAAGGCTTTCTAAAAATCTAAGTACACGGTCCACATGCTTGTTGACCCCCTCAAAGAATTCTAGTCGATTCCTGAGGCATGATTTCCTTTCACAAAAACCGTGTTGACTCTTCCCCAACAAATTATATGTTCATCTATGGGTCTGACAATTTTGTTATTTATTATAGTTTCAACCAGTTTGCCCAGTACTGAAGTCAGGCTTACTGGCCTGTAATTGCCAGGATCTCCTCTGGAGCCCTTTTTAAAAATGGGCTTCACATTAGCTATCCTCCAGTCATTTGGAACAGAAGTGGATTTAAGTGATAGGTTACAGACTCGTTAGTTCTGCAATTTCACATTTGAGTTTCTTCAGAACTCTTGTGTGAATACATCTGGTCCTGGTGACTTATTACTGTTTAGTTTATCCGCAATGGCCTTATCATCCTTGAGTGCTCCTTTAGCATCTCGATCATTGAGCTGCCCCAATGGTTGTTTAGCAGGCTTCCTGCTTCTGATGTACTTTAAAAAAATGTTGCTATTACATGAGTCTTTGACTAGCTGTTCTTCCAATTCTTTTTTGGCCTTCCTAATTATATTTTTACATTTCATTTGCCAGAGTTTATGCTCTTTTCTATTTTCCTCACTAAGATTCAACTTCCACTTTTTCAAGGATGCCTTTTTGCCTCTCACTGCTTCTTTTACTTTGTTGTTTAGCCACGGTAGCACTTCTTTGGTTCTCTTACTCTGTTTTTTAATTTGCGGTATGCATTTAAGTTGAGCCTCTATTATGGTGCCTTTAAAAAGTTTCATGCAGCTTGCAGGGATTTCACTTTTTGCACTGTACCTTTTAATTTCTGTTTCACTAACTTCCTCATTTTTGTGTAGTCCCCTTTTCTAAAATTAAATGTTACAGTGTTGGGCTGCTGTGGTGTTTTCCCCACCACAGAGATGTTAAATTTCACTATTACCAAGCAGTCCAGCTATACTCACCTCTTGGACTATATCCTGTATTCTTCTTAGGACTAAATCAAGAATTGCCTCTCCTCTTGTGGGTTCCAGGACTAGCTGCTCCAAGAAGCACCTGCCATTTTAGTTCAATAATAATTCACCCTATACTAGTAAAAACAACATAGCATTTTGTAAAATGATGAAATCTTAATATAAAAATTCAATGCATCCGTTAAGTCTTTGCAGAAAAATGGGCAAAGACCACCAATATTTTGTGCAGATTATAAAGTACGCAGTTTAATTAAGCTCTGCTGTATTGAATTTTGAAGGAAATACTAATTTTTTAGAAACACTGCAGAATAAATTGAATTTTGTATTTAATCTTGATTTAGTTAAATCCTAATTTGACCACAGGGATAGTACATTTTGGTATAATTTTCTTTAATGAGGTAGGCAATGATTACTAGCAAGAAATACCTAAGAGATTAATTAAAGATTGTTTTCATGACAGGGACATGATTTCCTGTTATGAGATTAAAACTGATTTTTCCAATAATAAATATATTCTATTTTAAAATAATTGCCAAAATAATTCCAATATTATTCATATTTGGATAGAATTAAACAACCACCATTTCAAAGGATTTAATAATGTAAATAAATACTACTTAGATGCAGCAATAAAAATGTAAACCCACAAATGCTGCCAAGTGGTTTAGACTCAAAATTTGCCCACCTTCTAGGTTGTCAAATCAAATCGAGGCCAGGTTGATAGCGACTGAAAGTTACTACCAGAGACCATCCAACTGCCATTAGGTCGCCTATGTGAAATGAGTTGGTGGTCTCACTTCAATTTCTAGAAGCCATCACAAAATTCACACTACCACAGGAGACAACCTTGTTAGTTCCAGCAAACTGACAGGACTGAACTGATTCGGATGCTGAATACTTTTTCACTTGAAGAAGGGGCCCTTTCAGGTCAGCACTGAGATACACTGATGATGCAGATGTAAGGACTCTTGCATTGCCTTTGCTGTATTTTTTTTCAGTGGACAAACAGAGGATTTATTTTCCAAGACGATTTGTGAGCATTACATGCAGTACTTCCGGTTTTATGGTAAAGCTGTGCTTAGGCACATAGGTTAGTTTCCTGGACTTTTTTCCCCTGTCCATTCAATTACGATTGAGGAAAGAAAGTCTTTTGTCCTTGAATGGAAGAATTGAGACCACGGGTCTCCAAAGGTGGATTAAAACAAGAAAATAAAGAGTCCTCTAGGTACAGAGACTTAAGGTAGAAGAACAAGATGAACTGTTGAGAAATATCTCATAGGAAGGAAGTAGCTACTTTATTTCTAACGGCAGCAGCACTGAGGATTCACCAGAATAGCCTTAACTTCAAGTTTACTGGCTTAAATCTCCATCTTCATTTAAATATGTTTAAAGCAAAAACCAGGATAACCAGGCTCAAGAACATTGGAAGTTAGCAAACAATTGCTGTAACTGCTAAGACAATGGAGATAAATAATGTACAACTGAAGCTGATTAATAATGACTTCTTAATAGTAGTACTCTGGATAAAGGTTTCGGTACCATTTTTCTTGCTCACCGGACATTAAAAAAACAATTAGAGACACTGACAATAAGTATGCTGCCTATCACAATATGTGTTCTTCTAATGAGACTTGTATGCCCACAAACTACGTACTGTAAAGGACTAAAATATATCAGATAGGTGAATTGTGGGGTCAGTTTACACTAAACTAAACTGTCTACGTAAAATGAATATACTTATATTTACAAAGAGTGCAATGAAAACAAAAATGTTTAACATTCCATTTTAATTGAAGATGTTGATACAGCTTTGTATTTCTTCTGAAAAATTACTTTAACATAGATCTAGCATGACTTTGTTAAGTATAAAGAGAAAGTCAGAAGCTTTTAATTGCTCCCATTCCATTGCTGATTGCTCCAATGTAATCAATAAATGAATCATTTCTTGCAGTATTTCAGTTCCCATCATTAGCATTCGTGTCCATTTGCATTAATTGTCTCCCTTCAAAATAGATAACAATTCACCATTTTCCTTTAGTTCCTGTAAAGAAATTATAGGATAGTAACTTGGGGCATGTATATTTTGCAATAACCTCTGTCAAATTCAACAGGGATAGTTTTTAGACAAGAAAATGAAACTGTCCACTATTCAGGAGGAGACAGACTAAATAACCCACTAGAGGTCCCTCTGAACCACAAGTAATTTTTGTAATTCTGTATTTAAACAAAGTTTTACAGAACATAAGACACCCAACATGCTACACAAAGGAAAGTAAAAAAATCATGATCCATCAATAGAATTTGTTGAAGTGTAAGACCATGAATTGGTGTAAATTATAATTTAGAAGTACACGTATGCCCTAGTCTGGTTAGTTAACTTCAGTTCAAATTATAAATCATTCAGTTAGTCTGGTTCAGTTAGTGTGAAATGTTTTTCTTAGATGTATACAGAAAATATCTACAAGCAGAATATTTGTGCATATTCAGTCATTTTATAACATATCTTCAAATTACTGTAACATGCATATGTCTGTAGAATACATCACTAAAGCGAGCTCTCAGTAACAGATAATCCAATTCAGCTGTTTATTTTTCAAAAACTACTGCTGAGTAGAACACATTCCAACTTCTTTGATGCTCAAAATTATACTTATTGATCAATGTACGAGTTAACCCAAAATTGTGGTAAGTAAATAAAATTTTTAAAAATCATCTATATAATTTAAGTAACATCAGCTTATTTTCAGAGCTAAATGAGATGTATCGATTATATCTTCCCAGGAGTTACAATGTGTACTAGCTATAAAACATTCAGACGAGAATAAACTCAGGAGTATTAGAGGTTTAGAAGACTCTGCCTGCTCTGTTACAAAAATCAAAAACCACAGTAACAAATGCAGATCTATTTTTGTTGCTTCAGGGTCTGTTCAAAATACTACAATAACCTTACATTTTTTTTTTCAGGAATGAAAGTTTGCTAGAAAAAATGTCTCACCACCTTATTTGAGAAGAGCAATGTCAAAAGTAAAACTAAAAAGAAAATGAAACCTGTAACAATGCACCCACGGGGTAAAAATGGTCTTTACAGTAAAGGTAGCTGACTGCTGTCAAGAAAATACATTTCATTGCTATATCAGAGTATGTGAGCATGCTGGAGATTTAAAAGCTCCTTTCAACCATATGTTGAAATGACAGTCACAGTAAAACCAACCAAGTCATTCAATTTCAAAATCTAAGGCCATTACATAGGAGCTTATGTATATGACAGTTCTAAAAAATATTTTTTTTAGAAGTTCACACTAGAAGAGTCAATTTACATTTTAAACAGGAGTCATCGTCCTCCCTCCCCTGCCTTACCTTAACAATATCCAGCCCTCCAACAAGTTCACCTTTCACGTACAATTGAGGGTATGTTGGCCAGTTTGAATATGTTTTTAATCCTTGCCGCACCTAAGGAAAATAATCTTAACTTTAAGGCTCTTCACAGCAGCTTTAGTAGTGTAGTAGACATAACAGTGACATCTGTGGGGCGGAGGGGACGAGATAAAGTATCAGACTTACCTCTTCGTCCTCTAATATGTCAAATGTCTCAAAATCAACACTATAAAGAAAGATGAAAATGAATTATGCATTTTTGCAACATAATACCCACAAAAACATAACCAATTTATTTGTTTTCTCACTACCAGATAGCCACCATCCAAAATATAGGAGACACACACAAGATCTTTATTTATAATCTGTAAGCAAGAGACTGCAGAAAGTCAGCTACTTAAACAGGAGACAAATGACATCTGGTAATTAGCTATTAAATACTCCAAGTGACACATACTTATTTTACAGCTACAACATCTTTTTTAGCATCTATATCAAAATCAAAAGTTAGTATAGACCAAAAAATATCCATTTTCATTGAAAGACTACTTACGCTGACTAGACAGAGTGACATGTTACACAAGAAAAACTGAGTGTGCAAAATAAATGTGATATTCAAGATAATTCAGTTCACCAATACAGTGCTTAAGAATGGAAAAAGTTTTAGACACCAAAATAAACTGTATTATACAGACATGTAATGGTCTCAGGCAAAGTTACTGATCCATAATGGTACACTTATTTTGTTAATAATTCCTTGCACTCTGACTAGAGTTAGTTCATAAACACCAGACAGTTGGCAAATTCTTATGCTCTGATTGGCTGAGGGGGATTGACACGCATTTGTATGAGGTGTTTCTGAACTCTACAAACCTCCATTTTCTGATTGGCTACTACTCACAGTTGATTCAGAGGGCCATAAATATAGTTGATTACCCTTGCTAGTCACACATCTAACCAGAAAAATAATACAATATAATTTTTTTAAATGGAATTATTCAAGGGGGGGAAGCTGTTAAGCAATTCTCAAGGGACAAGAAGCAGCTGCAAGGGAAGACGGGAAATCAGACATTAGGCACGGCAAAACACTCAGAATCTGAAGCAGCCATGTTTATTGTGGGCAAAAGGGAATTCTAGAAGAAGTTGCTAATCAGAGTGCAAAGATTTTTGTAGTCAATCAGATTGCAAAGAGGAGAGGATGAGAAGGGCATTCACAGTGCTTCCTGTTAGTTAGCCTCGCTACCACCAAGCTAAGTAGTTACTTTTCATTATTATTTCATTATTATTAAATTAATTAATTAATTAGAAAGTAATGTAACATATAGTGCACTCACTGCATTTAGTAGCCAAATAAATTTAAGTAGGGATAGAAGTTCCATTTTTATTACAATTATCAAATGCCAGCTGCTTTTCCATCTCTCTCACCAGTGATTATTGAGCTAAATAGTCAGCAACAATTATGGATCTGAATTAGCTAGCAACTATTTGCACTACGCAACGTCTCACGCAGAACAAGAGAATTACATGTCCAGCAGTAATCAGGAGGAGTAATTCACTAATATGATTAGACAGTTAACTTGTTCAACAGACCTTTAAGTGTGCTTAAACTGCCTCCCACATTCCAGCAATCACCACTGGCAGATGTTAATCTTATACTAAATGTACTGTGAACTCAGTCACCACACCAGGCATCTCTCCCTCTTTCAATTTCACTTTCCACTAAAACCTTCTGTTTTTAGGGCATTAATAAGATGCCTCCTTTAAATGTTTATAAATATAATTTTAGGTGAGGGAAAAAGCCATTCGCCCATTAGAATGATTCAATTTACTATTGCTACCTGGCATTTTTCCACCTTGTAAGTTTACTTATAAACACTGCACTTTTATTCATTACAAAGCTGTTATGTTTTAAATAATACCTACATACCCAGTGCTGTTTAGGATTTCTATAATTTGCTTGCTGAATCCACATTTTGCCATCTAAAGTGAGAGAAAAAAACTTATTAGACTACAACACTATTTTTCTAGTTTTGTGAAGTTTTAAAGTTCTTAAGCCAAGAAAATTCCAACTTCCAGATTCTCATATCACAACCCAATTAATCTATTTTATTTCTAATAAATAACCCCTCTTGATGTTCACTCTGTCTGCTGTCCTCCTTCCACATTCACCTTTTATCAACTACATTACATTTGCTCTGCCAAGTTTAACTTTGCAGAGCAATTTGTCTCTCCCTCACTTGCAAACACTTCTAAAGTGAATGAAAACACTGAGAATCATCTCCCTCATTTCTTCTGTCCTGAGAGCTACTGTTTTGACAGTTTTCCTTAGTGAAGTCATTTTCCACATTCATCCATTTTGGTCTTGAAAACTGGTTACAGCTAGGATGCAGGTTATTTCTTAAGAGTATTCAAAGAGAGCCAAAGCTAAGAAGTTGCCCAAGAAGTACACTACTTTTAGATCCACACATTTAATAAACATGTAAAAAAGAGAAGCTTATTATTCCCCATAATTTTTTCCCTTTACCCATCACCGTCCATTTTGCAAGACAGGCAGCAGTTTTCTGGACTGAGTTGGTAAATTCTGCATCTGTACAAACACTCATTCTCATTTTGAAAGGGAATTATCTATTTTAGCTTATTCCCAGATGGGACCCTGCTCTAATCAGAACCTACACACATTATTTAGTCCAGACTACCTGCCCCTTCTTCAAGATTGACTTTTTTGGCAGCTCAGATACAAAAAACAAAAAAATTGAACTTTAGGCTACAGAGCCTCTCTACACCTGACTGTTTTTAAGGCTAATGAGTTAGCCTCTCCCTTCAGGATTCCAGCACTTCCTAACATGGTGAGTCAGCAGAAGTGCCACAATTATGACACAGAGGTCACAGAATCCATGACTTCCATTGACCTCCGTGCCATTTTCTGCCCTGGGGTGGAGCTCCCAGACACCCCACTCTGCCCACCCTCCGCAGATCCCAGCCCCCGCAAGCAGTGTGGAACCCGCCAGAGCTCCCTGCTGCCATGGGCAGCAGGACCCCCAGAGCGGCTCAGCCGCTGCGCTGGGGGACCCTGGAACTCCCACTCACCACAGCGGCAGCGGGGGACCCCAGAGCTCCAGCAGCAGCGTGTGCTGAGCTTAACCTGCCTCCCCATTTTGTTAAGGATATTTTTAGAGAAAGTCAGGTCAAAGACTTCAGTGAATTTTTGTTTATTGCCCGTGACCTGTCCATGATTTTTACTAAAAATATCCAAGACAGAATCTGAGCCTTAATTATAAGTAATATGGAAATTGAGCTCATAGAAAAAAGAAGAAATTAAATGAAAAAGAGGGAATCATACACGGAAGAGCCTAGTTCCCCACCTGAAACAGAGCTCCCTCTGTACATATATCAAAACTACTGCATAAACATTTCATGAGATCAGATTAAGCGGGGGGAGTCATCACCTAGTATCCATCATTCTGATCAACAGTTTACATTTATTTTCACCCATACCGCTGTACCTGCCTCGTTGTTACAGAGAGGCCAGTTTATGTATGTGACACACTGAGAAACAAGCTAAGCTTTTGAGTTAGTCATTTATTACCATTTCAATCCTAATTATTAAAACTTGTCTGTCTTCGGTCATCACATTTATTTTAGTCTGGGTGGATAAAAAATGGCAGTTCAGAAAGACACCATCTCACACATGTAAAGGAAAACAATAGATCATTTATGGTATGTGGTGCCATAAAATCATCCAGCATCTTTTTTAAGCTATGCGGAAAATTTACATAACCAAAGCAGAGAAACTAAATTGAATAGGACAACAACTCAGCTAGGCCACGAAGGGGAATACCTAAAGAGATGTCTAGGATTAACATGGCATGTAATAATCGAAGGGTAGGCCTCACCTGTGAGAGTCTGGCTACATAAGCAGCAAGAGAGAACTAAGAGTGATCTATTATCTGCTAAACCCAAAACTATCAGCACAGGGGCTTTTGGACTAAAACCAAAAGGAGGAGACAATTCGAACACAAACAGTATAAATGATGTAGATGAAGCTGATGAATGTAACTAAAGTTTTAGTGAGATGATTGCATCACCACAGCAATGTGCTCAGCTGAAGTCCTGATACCTGTCAGATAAATTATAGATTGCTTTGTACGGTCTGTAGAAGCAAGTCAGACAGATAACTTCCTGATATCACTCCAATTTCAGTAGCCAAAAAGAAAAGAGGTTCAACAGTCCCTTCCCTGCAGACGTGAGCATCAAAAGAAATTACTATTAAACCATTTTGGAGATCTTTACCTGCTTGTTTCCTTTCATAAACAGCATCACAGAAGCTTTGTTTGTCAGAACTTTAAGTCTAAAATAGAAAAAAATTATATAAAATCTCAGTTCAATTATTAACCTATACTTTTGATCTACTTCTTCAGTAACATACATATAAGAAAGATAGGAAGATAATTCATAGGTTTAGAAGATATATTTAAAGCTGTATTATAAACAATTGAATTTATTTATATTCCATTCTATTTCATTCTCTCCCTAAGCCACTGTAAACCATGATATTACTTTTAAAGCAATGATTTATTTTTCAGGATTAAATTGCAAATACCTAGATGCATCAAACTTAAGGGGCAAATTCCAAATTGAATTGGAGATACTTTTAATACAATATCCAGAGCTGTGCGTATCTAATCACAGATATAAGACAGACAAGGTGGGTGAGGTAATCTCTTTTATTGGGCCAACTTCTGTTGGTGAGAGAGACAAGCTTTCGAATTTACACAATAATTCCGTCTCTCTGAAAGACCTGAAGAAGAGCTTTGTGTAAACTCGAAAGCTTGTCTCTCACCAGCAGAAGTTGGCTCAATAAAAGATACTACTGCACCCAGCTTGTCTCTCTAGTAGCAGTGTTAGTCCCAGGATAGAACAATCCTGCACAGTTACAGATATGTAATCTCTACATAATATTTCAAGTGCAGAACCTAGCTATTAGTGGTTCAACCTCTTCTCATACATTAGATAAAGTCTTTGCTAGTATTCTATGAAAAGTTATGACAGACATCCAATAGTCAAACCCATTTCAGTTGAGATGGTATTTTAATATTTTTGGTTGCTTACTTGCTAAGAATTTACTGTTCCATAACATTTTTACAGGTTCATAACAACCTTTCCCCAAATTCTCCAACAGGAATTTTGAGGGGTCATATACAGAACACTGAAGTCCCACAACATCTGATAAAATAGGGCATCACATTTTATGAACTTCTAGGAGAGCTGCCAGGTTCTAGAAAATATGCTCCATTTTATTTTTATTTTTAAATTTCCCATTAGGCTTAATTCTTTGCTTGAATGAGTAGAGAGCAGGAGACATAGGGAGCCAGCTGCAGCTCTATAATCCTCTAAAGGGGTAGAATTTCATTATAGACACATTAGCAAAGAGAAAGAGTAGCATGGTCAAACACCTAGGTTGCCATTGTTCTGTTGAACTTTCCCTTCTGCATTGATCACAGAAGTCAATTAGCCAGAGATTCACAAGTGAAAAATGTAAAAGGTTTAATTACAGTGCTGTAAAAATACGCTTTGGTTTTCAAGGGAAAACTGGGAAGCCGGAAGACAGCTACGGAAAGCTGAAAATTAAGATGGGCAACAAGCCCAACTGTTTCAAGATGAGTACAATAATATAATTATACACGGATTGGAGTGGATCTAGAACTTCAAGCCTAGCTCTATGAATAGGAGTTCTATGATTGTCCTGGAGTGAACGGACAATTGCCATTTTGCCAGTGTTAAAGTATCAGAATGAGTGAAGATTTTAAATCCTTGTCTTACAGCTCTCGTTGCTTCTTTAGTGAGACATCCACCTGAACCAATCTTAAGTGACTTAATTAAAACATATTTAGATCCTGTATATGCATCCTTTTCAGGGATGGAAGAAGTGACATCTCATATTATGAGCAATGGAGAAAAGAAACAAATTATTTTTGCTGCAAAGACTAAGCAAAGCAGAAAACAAAGCATGAATTGAATGGTACAAATTCAGAATTAATTTCTGAGCTTGCAGGTTGGCACAGGGGAAGGAAAAGACTAGCAAAAGCACCTCTTGCAGAAAAAATTCAATTTGAAAAAGAAAGTGACTCAGAAGGTATAACTCATCACCCAGTAGAACCAGTCAGTTTTGCTAGAGGGGATGGCTCGCTCAGTAGTCTAAACATTAGATTTCAAATATTGAGTCACCTTGGAGCTAATGGTTCAAATCTCAACAATGCAGGTTAAGCTCTTTATCCTCAGGATAGTCTGAATTCCATGTAGTTTGCTGTAAAGAGGTGTTTAGGATTTGGGGGGGGGGGTTGTTTGTTTTTTAAAGATTAAAAATAAAAGGTCTGTTCGCTCTGTGCGGATATTTAAGTGCCCGCAAGCAAGGGTTTGTCCTGGTATTACTGAAATATTTCAGTGCTTATTACCCTTATCCATGACAAAACATAGTGCTGTTCATTATCACAGTATTTTGTTATAGTTTCTGTAGTCTACTGAAGTTTATGTTACTGTGTATTTTCCTACCAATATTTTCAAGTACTTCTACTTGTTACACACACAGTAGTACAAAATATAGCCCTTATCCTGTAATCAGATATAGAGGGGTCAGACACTATAATACAGCATAAGACTAAACCTGAATATATTCAACTGCAGAATCAAGGCCAAAATGAGCAACTAAAACTTGAAAAAACCTATTGCATTATCATATTATTTGAATAGTATGAGTATTAAGCACAAAGAGTAAATTAAAGGGTATGCACTCATCTAACTTTTGCATTTTCTGACTTGTAAATATTTAACCGTGTAGTCTAAAAGTGCTTTATTGTAATACAGGTTTCAGGGTAGCAGCCATGTTAGTCTGTATTCGCAAAAAGAAAAGGAGTACTTGTGGCACCTTCGAGACTAACCAATTTATTTGAGCATAAGCTTTCGTGAACTACAGGTCACTTCATGGGATGCATCCAATGAAGTGAGCTGTAGCTCACGAAAGCTTATGCTCAAATAAATTGGTTAGTCTCCAAGATGCCACAAGTACTCCTTTTCTTATTGTAATACAGTAGACCTTCAGAGTTATGAAAACCAAAGTTATGAACTGACCAGTCCAACACACATCTCATTTGGAACCAGAAGTATGCAATCAGGCAACAGCAGAGACAAGAAAAAGCAAATACAGTACAATATTATGTTAAACATAAACTACTAAAAAAAATAAAGGAAAAATTTAAAAAAGATTTGACAAGATAAGGAAACTGCTTCTGTGCTTGTTCATTTCAATTAAGATCATTAAAAGTAGCATTTTCTTCTGCATGGTAAAGTTTCAGAGCTGTATTAAGTCAATGTTCAGTTGTAAACTTTTGAAAGAACCATAACGTTTTGTTCAGCATTACAAACATTTCAGAGTTATGAACAACCTCCATACCTGGGATGTTCATAACTCTGAGATTCTATTGTAGTTTGCATCATATGTTATTTCCCAAGTGTGGTTTACCAATGCTTCGGTGGGAGTGGGGATCAGACACTTCCAGAGCTTTATAGATACCCAGTGTCGCCAGCCTCAGACTATGAGTAGGTATTTGTGTGTCAATATTTGCCTTCAGAGAATAACTATAACTTGATAATTCAGCTTCCTCTTTAGTGTTTTAATGGTGTGATACATATAAGATGAGAAACAAATTCCCACTACTTGCTAGCTATTGCTATAAAATAGGAAGATGCTTCACATATTTAGAGCTTATGATTTGTTTGGTTACCAGGCTTGGCTTAGCTGACCAGCCAAATTTAAACAGAGCACATGCTCAAAATGGGAAGACTCAAGAGGCCAGACTAGCTTCTAGATACTAGGTGTGCCTTGGGAGATTAAAAACCCACAATGCATCACTAAAAAGCACATAATGTCAACAAAGGAGACAACCGTTGGAACTGAAAAGTGGGGAGCGGGGCTACATAATTATACCATATTGACACCATAGTAATCAAATCTATACCCAATCAGACTCAAAAAACTTTAAAAAGTTACTTGTAGAATTACAACGTTTTCTATAAAAGGATTTACCTATGTTTTCCTTCTTAAAAAACTAGTTATTCAAGAAAGGAGACTGGAGGAAATCTATGTGCCCTATTTTAAATGTAATAAAACTTGTAGTCTAAGTAAATCCTATCAAAACAGCATACCCAAATGTTTACTTCTATATATGATCACCCATGTTATCTACAATTGAAGAGGTAACTAAAAGATTCAATTACTTCAAATGAAAGACTGCAGCATTACAGTAATTTACTTTTTAAGTGCTGATGTATTTCTGAGAGTCAGAATATGGATGTTGCCTCTAAACTATAACACACTGCTAAAATAAAGATATAATGCATCATACTTGTCTTCCAATTTGAGTGTCTTGGGACAAATTGTGTCCAGTTCTCCAGAAGCCTCCAGTTCCTGAAAAACAGGTGTTCAGATTTAGAAAGAGATGGTTATATACACACACTTTTAAAAATATGCAAAATATTAAAAAAAAAAATGCAGATTTCTCAATTTCTAACCTTAACAATATCCAGTCCACCTATAAGCTCTCCAGCTACATATAACTGTGGATAAGTAGGCCAATTAGAGTATGTTTTCAGTCCTTGACGTACTTCTTCATCAGAAAATATATCGAAACTGCTAAACAGAATGTTATGTTTGTTAAGAATCTCCACCATTTGTCTGCTGAAACCTGGATATAAAGAGGATATCAATTAGGAGGTGATTACTTTAAATTATATCTATTTTTAAATAAAATGTTCTCGTGGCTTTATGAAAATGTATTTGGTTAAAAAACGTACTACAGATCTTCCAGACAATAACCGCTCCCTACAATGTTCTATGGTGTTTCTTCATCTTATTTTAGAGTATTAACATGATAAAATAGGCAATGAATAAAAATGGTTTTATTACTGCAATTATTAAACCTCAAAGTATCTAGACAGTACGTATGTCTGAAGTCTGCCTGCATAAACAATTGCATTCAGTAACTTTAGTGTACTACATTTTGGTAGAACGTCTTATGGTTAAACTTCAAAGAAATCTATTTCCCTAGTCTGTGACTTGTCTAGTCCTCCTCCTTCCTTCTCAATCCAAAAGGAAAGATACTCTTTGCCCTTCTCCACATCTTCTGCTCCCCCTTCTCTTTTCCCCCCCTCACCTTGTATTCCTGCAGCTCTTCTTGTTTTCTCCCTCCAGCTACTGCCAGTCTCCCCCAAACACCAAAATAAAATAGTTGAAACTGACTGACTAAAGAGCATGAAAACTGCTATTCAAGCCTACTGGGTGGCAGTAGTTTGAGTTTTAAAATGGCTTTTTTTCTGGCTCCATTTCAGCTGCCACAGCGTTGACACTGTTTTCCCTCCCACATCACAACAACTTGAGGGTTTTTTAAGTATTTACATTCATAAGCGTACATATTCTATTGTACTTGTCACACTTTTTATTAGGTACTATGAAGTCATGCACTTTTCTTCTGATACTTTCTCATTAGCACATTAAGTACTGGACATTAAATGTATAAAATGGGTTTTTACACCCTGTTATGAGTCTGTTTTACAGAAAATGTTTCTTTTCATAATTTGTGTTCTAAGAAAATATACAATAATGAATGTATCCCAGTCTTCACACACACATTAACTTTTTACAATTCTGTTCACAAAATTTAACATTCTTTACGCATAATAAACCATTCTTTACACTAAAAAAGGGACACAAGCTAAAGATCATTTTAAAAAAATCTTCTAGATTATTAAAACTGAAAAGTAAATTTTAAACATTTTCACTATTTAGACTTTTTTTTTACATTTCTATAATAAATGGAACAAAAGGAATTCTTAAATAAAAATAACCAGACTGCCACATAAAAATAACTATTTGATTTCAACTTGCAAAATCACCTATTAATTTTTTAAATATGGATTTGCATTACAGTTTTCTACAAGTTTGCATGATCTGCACTTTGTTGAGATGAGGTACTGATATGTATATGTATGACATCTAAGTGTTAAGATACGTATATGTATGACATCTAAGTGTTAAGTTCATGTACAGCCTGAAGTAAAAACATGGATTCCGAAATTTCTCATTCATCTGGGAGTTCATTAGTAAACAGCTAAAGGGTGATTGCTGATGGTTATTCTGTTACCAATACATTAACTCATTTCTATTGAACAAGGCTGACAAAAAGCTTCATTTTAGCTATAGGCAATTACATGCAGACTAGAAAGATTGATTGGTTGTGTTTCATTTTTAAGGGTTAAGTAAAAGAATGGAAATATTATGCTTAGGGGGACAAAGTACCGATACAGATTTACTTTCATAACAAAAGGTTTAGGTTGAATTTCTGAAAGACACCATACACGTAATACAAAGAATTAAAGTGTGAACAAAATGTAAGTGTATATCCAGACAGCCATAAATACCACTATATACTTTATACTGTTAATGAGAATAAATAAAATTGTAATAGCCATGAAACAAGCAAACCAATGCGCTCACAGCCCAAAAATCTCCTGAAACAAGATTACATGTGTAGCAACAAGATACAACAGCCAGTGAACACATGGCCAAGGGAACAGACTTCACTCAGCACTACACTGGAGTTGTCTCTCTCAATGAAGTAATGATTAATTACAAAAAAAAAAAAAAAAAGATTCCATATCCCACCATAGGAGAGGGTTCCACACCAGTGCCAAGTGCACTCATCTACCAATTCAAATCTGTTGTGTCTATCAAAATAGAGTTTGTTCACAACTATATTCATCCTTAGATAACCACATGGAGCATCCTGTAATTATTTTACATTCTTTTTACTTATCTAATGCCATTGTCATAACAGACCAGTTTTATCTTTGACAATTTAGCCTTTTTAATATGGTAAGCTCTCTTCTCATTAAAAGGTATGCATATTTTAATAACTCTGCCAGCGCCAGCATACTATAGATTTTTCTCTCCAAGCAACACCACATTCTATCTTAAGTATCTTATCTGCAGAATTGGACTAACTACTAAATTAACCTCTCTTCAATCTAAGTTACAAACTCAGGCAATCCTATATACAACTGCAAATTTTCACTGATAATCTATGTTTTAATACATAAATCTGTACTATGTAAGTAAACAGAGCTCACTGTGTATTTTTCATAGAATGTGTGACAGTAGTAAAGTACAAAATCTGTGCAAGTTTGAAAAATATTGTATGATATTACAGTGCATGGTTGTATAATTAGAGATTTTATGCAAAAGCACCAAAGAGCCAAAACTGTGTGTGTAACTTTGATTTAGGCTTTTCCTGTTTTTTTGAGCACTTAACTATGCAATCTCAATGATCACTTAATCTCTTACGTTTAAACTTGGTTCAGTCCCCTCTGTGAAATAACGAACCTCTGCCTCTGCCCACATACACATTCAGTACACTTCATTATGTGGTTAAAATTAGCCTCACATACATGTACAGATATAGCCTTTACAAGTTCAGCATGCAATTTGCAAAAGCTCATGCCTAGCTTCCTGTTTTGATACAGGGGTGTTCTTACAAAAAATTTCAAAGTTTCAGGAAGTTCTCAAAGCAGAAGGGTCTAAGTGAAAACTTTTACTTAACCTACACTACAGTGGTAACTGTCTCTGACACTACTATTATGAAAACTAAGACATTTCACTGTCATATTGAGTATATGCAAATTAAATACAAAAACACTAAGAAATTGAGATTTTTTTTTTTTAAAAAACACACAAACAAAAAAACAGTCCTAATCTATATTCTCCCATCGGAGTGAATTAAAAGAAATGTATTTACTCTAAATTAAATACATTTTTCTCTATAAAAAAGCCTATTTAAAGTTACATTTGAAATTATGACAACCTATGGTAAAACCTAAACTAGGGTTGCCACCCATCCAAGTTTTTCTAGGGCAATCCAGTTTTTGGCATCTATGTCCAAGTGTTTTAAAGAAAGTTTAAAATAATGTTTTAAAGGAAGTCAAACCACGGAATTGGTGGAAGTCACTGCCTAAGCACCTGGAACCAGAGTTTGTTCAAACTTCTGATTGCAGTAGCTTCCTCTGCAGGCATTGAGAATATTTTCTTCATTTCAATTTATTCAACTAGTTCAGTCCAATGACTAGTTAATTTGAAACTGGGAAACAGATTGAGAGCTGAGAAAGCGGGAAAGCTTGGCTTCCTCTTTCAAGCTATGAATAAAAAAGGAGGTGTGAGAAGATAACAATTTCTAGTCCGAAATTTCGAACAACATGGCAATCAGAAACAATTCGGTTCAATACACTAACTGAAGATAATAGTTTCTTTGATTAAGAAATGTATGGATAAACTTTTTTGTTCTTCTGTATCCAGCACATTTAAGGTAGTTTTATTTAACGAATAAACTTAAAAGTGCTCTTTGTATATTTAATTGTATTCCAAATTCCATCCAAATGGTGTTCTACACAAACGACATATAATAAAGAAATATCATTTGCCATTTTCTAACATAATAAAAAATGTAAAAACTAAAAATCTGAATAAGTATGTTAAGCTACATAGTTGCTTAAATAAACGTCTACAGATATAGTAGATGCTCTGGTTAGCAAAAAGAAGTACCAAATTTAGTGTAAAGGCTACAGATGGTTGCAGATCAACATTTGAATGGTTACTAACCAACGAGAATAAACTTTTCTTTTGGAAAATAAAAAGTACAAATTCAAACCAAAATTAAAATCATTTATTTAAATCAAGGCTTCTTTCTTGCTGATTTAAATTACAATTAAAATCTGTGATATAAATCACTGATTTAAATCAATTCACCCTGTCTCCCATTCACTGTAAGTAACATACTTGGGAAAACCAAACTGTATTACAAATGTTTTGCAAAGCAAAAACTACATATTATAGCCAAGGTAAGAAATTTATGAGTGACAGAAATAAGATTATTGGGAAATAATATGCTATTTGGGATAAAGACACAGGTGCTTAAAACTATCTCAATTCTTTATTGCATATGAAATATGTGTGATGCGTGTGCAAATACTTATGTATGGGCTTGTTTTGTTCACGGTAGGATTTTAAAGGTGCACACATAGTTGTACAGTTAACGTATGTGGGGTGGGGTAGGGGTGTTGAATGTTCAGTTTGTTACTTGTTAAACCATTTCTACCTTAACCCATAGGTGCTGGAACTAGGGGTGCTGGCTTAAAGTGGTTTCCATTATATATTGGGTTTACAGTTTTAGTCTATGGCTCAGCATCCTCACTATAAAAACTGTTCCAGCATCCCTGCCATTATGATCTTGTGAGACTTATTAATCTATTAAAATGTAGCAGCATTATAGGAGTTAATAAGGAAAAAGACATCAGATCAGATGTTCGTATTGCATGAACCATCTCTCCGCCCATTTACAGAATCCTGCAGACCACTTAATCAACCATTCATAATCCTGTAACATTCCCACAGCACTCAACAGTTGTTCATATGTAAAAGTGACTTTTTAATTATTTTCTTTTAATTCAATTAGCAGTTGGAGGTGGAGCCAATACCATGTGACCAACCAGCTCTTCACATACAACCAAGCGATCCACAGACAGAATCTGAAAACAGCTTTATGAAATCATGGAGTCTCTCCCTGCCAATGCAGGATTCTACACAACATTATGTAGTGTTTTGTCTGGTCTTTTTTAAAATCCCAAACAATGGTACTTTCCACCATTACTTTCCTTTTAAGATTGTTTCACAGCCCAATACATTTCATTGGCAAAAAGTTCTTCCTCCTACTCAGATTAAGTTATTTTAATTCCATCACATCACTCCCATTTACTGCACTCAACTACTCTGGTTAATCTTCAGAATACACGGACTTCCTTCCTTCCCCCATCCACAAGTCATTGCTTAGGCAAGATATACATATTTAGCTCTTTAAAATCCTTCTTCAAAAAGGCTCTTGGTCAGTTGTGTTGCTCTTTTCCTAAATCCCTCCAATCTATCACCATCAGGCCTGTTCCAAAGTTCACTGAAGTTGATGGAAAGTATTCCACTGACTTTAGCAAGCTTTGGATCAGACCCATGGTGACTAGAAATGAAAGTACTATTCCAGCTATTATACCACAACTATACCAAGAGGTTCTAGTAACTCCCTGTCCCAGGACACGATGCCTATGTTTGCAGTCCAAAATAGCTTTTTGTAGTTATACATATTGCAAACTCAAATCACTACCACTCCCTCCCACTGAACTTGTGTGTTTTGAATAGCTTTCACCTTCCTTTCCCTCTCTTCTATCCCAGTGTAGTACGGAAGCTTGCATTGTTCCTATTTAATTCTTGTTTTTATGTACTTGCCATTTTCAGTTTCTCTAGGTCCTGTTGTACTTTTTCCTCCATTTTTACTATTTACTCAACTCTTCTCAATTTGGCTTCTTTCATGAATCTCATCAATATGCTCTTATCCTGATCACTAAAGAAGATAGCAATTAAGTATGGTCATCACTTTGGTACCTCATTAGATACCGGTCTCAAACACTGACCCTTCCCTGTTACTTATTGCCTTTTGTTTCCAGTCAGTCAGTTACCCATTTTTCAATCCACATGGGTTCTTATCCAAACTAATTTAATTTTTAAATTATAATTTTGAGGAATTGTATCAAAGTCAGTTTGATTTTTAAATTCATTATATAAATATATACAATTTTATTTAAATTAGAGAAGAGCTAAATTAAAAAAATTTAAAATTAAATTTATATTTTATGATAACCTAGGTTAAGGCCTGAATTTACTATAATCTATTAATATTATTTTCATTTAATTACAATTATTTTAACAGTACATGTTTGCTGCCACGTTTTCAAGAAAGTCAAATCACTGAACTGGTGGAAGTCACTGCCTAAGCACCTGGAACGAGTGTGTGTTGAAGTGCTAAACTGGTTTTTGACAGTAGTAACCTCTTCTGCAGGTACAGAGAATACATTTTTTTCAGTTTATTCAGCTACTTCAATTCAATGACTACTTCACTCAAAGTTAAGAAATCAACCGGGAGTTCAAATAAATAAATAAAGGCAGGACAGCTTGTTTTCTTCCTCTGATCTACAGACAAAAAATGAGGTCGAAGAGGATGAGACCTACTAGTTCTAAAATCTTGAAAAGTATAACGATCAGAAACAATCAGTTCAATATACTAAACAGAAATACTTCCTTTGTTTAATAAATCAGTGAGTTTTAAATGAAAAATGTGTTTTGGTAAACTTTTTAATTGTATGTTGATAAGAAAAAACAAAGTAATTGTTTTTACGTAACTAAAAAAAAAACTTGAAAATGCTATTTGTGTTTTAATGTGCCTGAATGTCTCTCCAAACAGAGCAAGCGAAATCACTAGTAAAACCTTCAACATCCAGGAAATAACAAATGCATCATTCACCATTTTCTACCATACTAAAAATGTAAAAACTAAGAATCTGAATAAATGTAAGTTAGGCTATATAACGGTTTAAATAAATACATATAAATTAGCGTATCCTCCTATCAGCAAAAAGAAGCACCATATTTAGCATAAAGGATATATTTAGCTGTAAATCAACATGTTTTAAATGGTTACCAACCAATGAGACTCAAACTTGCTTTAGGAAAATAACTAAAAAATACAAATGCAAACCAAAATTAAAATCAATTATTTCAATCACGGTTTCCTGCTGGCTGATTTAAATCCCAATTCCAATCAATTACTTAAATCATTTTGATTCAAAGCAATCCCCTCCAAACAAAGTGTTTTACCATAGGCAGCAGGTGGAGCTCCCCCCCGGGGAGGCTCGTCCCCAGCTCTGCCCCTTCCCCCAATGCTCTCCCCACAGCCAGACGGAGCCCTGAGACTCCCCCTCCTCGCCTACCCCCCACCACCTGAAGTCAGAACCACAAGCCCTCCTCCGCGCCTGGAGGAGCCCTGGGCTGGCCAAAGCCGCAAGCCTCTCCCCGCCCAGAGGAGCCCCGGCCAGGCTGGCCAAAGCCCTGAGCCGAGCCTCCCCCTGCCCAGAGGAGCCCATAGCTAGCCGCAGCCGCACCTCCCCTCCCCGGACCCAACCCACCCAGGGGAAAAGCGTCTGTAGAAGACGCTTTTGATATGTCCCATGCAGGTTCCGTGGCGGCTGAGGCGGCAGTATGTGCTACCTCAGCCACAGCAGAACCTGCAGGGGGCATAATAAAAGCAAAAACTTCGCCACCAAACCCCACAACTGGGGGTCCAGCGAACACAGCAGTGCCTATTATACCCTGAGTTCATGTGTTTTACTAATATCCAGATATTATGGCTGGGATTTACTAACGAGTCTACAAGGCATAGGCGCCCATCTCCCACTGAAACTCATCGCTTCCAACCTCTGTATTCCCTCATTAATTTTGTAATTCTATCAAAAAAGAGCAATAGTACTTGTCTTGCAAGATTAATTCCTTATAAATTCAGGCTTTTGCTCAAAGTTGTCTCCTAGATGTTTACTGAGGTCTTATTCTTAATATTTATTCTATTGTTTTACTATAAACAGAAGACATACGGAACATTAATTTACAGCAGTGGTCACCAACAAGTTGATCGCTATCTCCGGCCGCTAAAAGTCTGGCGGTGCAGACTCCCTGGCTGCCCTGGTCCCACGCCACTCCTGGAAGCAGTCAGCATGCCCCAGTGCCCCCAAGGGCGGTGGCGGGGGGTGGTCTCCGCACACTGCTCCAGCCTGCAAGCACCACCCCCGCAGCTCCCATTGGCTAGGAACGGAGAACTGTGGCCAATGGGAGCTGTGGGGGCGGTACCTGGAGAGAGGGGCAGCACATAGGGGCACGTTGCTTCACCCCTCCCAGGAGAGGCATGGTGCCTGGGAAGCCAGGAAGCCTGCCTTAGCCCCACTGCGCCGCCAACCGGGAGCCACCTGCGGTAAGTGCCACCCAGCAGGAGTCCACACTCCAGCCTTGAGCCTCCTCCTGGAGCCAGCACCCCATATCCCCTCCTGCACTCCAAGCCCCTGCCCCAGCCCTGAGCCCCCTCCCAGAGCCAACACTCTGCCCCCACCCGGAGCCACCTCCTGCACCCAAACTCTGTCCCAGAACTTGCACCCCTCACCCCTTCCTGCACACCAATCCCCTGCCCCAGGCTCAGCCCGGAGCCTCCTCCCATACTTCAAACCCCTCGGCCCCAGCCCAGAGCCCGAACCCCCTCCCAAACCCCAACCCACTGCCCCAGGCCAGGGAAAGTGAGTGAAGGTGGGGGAGAGGGAATGCAGTGAGTAGGGTGGGGCTTCAGGGAAGGGGCAGAGTAGATCTTGGGTTGCACATAAATTCAGAAAGTGATCTTGTGCATAAAAAGGCTGGAGACCACAGATTTACTGGCTCACTCTTGTTGAAAACTGGCACCATGTTGTTTTACTTGAGCCTGTTACCTCCCCTAGCTGACCACAATTTGTCAGCTATAAATGTCAGTAGCCCAATAAGGTTGTAACCCCACACTTTTGATACTCCAGAAATCATGTTATCAGCACTTGCTTTTTTTAGCTTTATGTTCTAATTTTCCCCTCCTTACAATTTGAGATGCAGGGTTTGGACACAGGAGATGGTGAACAGTAGACGGTCTTGTGGTTAACACATTGGACTGACTCAGGAAATCTGGGTCCTCTTCCAAGCTCTGCTACAGATGCATGTGACTTTGGGCAAGTTGCTTAGTCTTTCTATCCCTCTGTTCCTTATCTGGAGCAACGGAATAATAATACTATCTAACTTCATGGGGGGGACTGTGAAAATAAATTAGTGTTTTGAGGCGCTCAGATACTTTAATGCAATGGTCCACAAACTGTGGAGGTGTGCCCCCCCCAGGGTGCAGAGGAACGTTAAGGGAGGCACGGTGGGACTCAGGTCAGTTCCCGTGGGGGATGGTGAGGGAGCGCAACCCAGCCCTGCTCCACTCGCAGCTCTGCTCCAGCTCCGCCTCCCAGCCCCGCCCCCAGCCTCGGCCCTCTTACTCCGTTCTGCATCTCCCCTCTGTCCTCCCCTCCCAGAGCTGCGGTCCTGGTTTGGGGGAGGGTGTCACGGACAGGGGTAAGGGGGCCATGACCCCGAAAAGTCTGGGGACCTCTGCTTTAATGATACATGCCACAAACAAACCTATAAATAAATCCTGCAACCAATCCCTACATAAACAAGCCCTGTTACATTAAATAAAATTTCAGGGTCCTTACCACAACGAGGCTCCTGGGGAGATCCTTTTATAAACACCATGCAGGGTGCAGTATTGGTCAATTTCTTTAGACGTACGTTGAGGTCCTCTTTTGCATTATCATTAGGGCCAGCTGAAATAGTACTGCTAGATGCATGGCGCTGGACTTTTTTGGTAAGCTCTGGGGCATGGGCACCATCTAATCTGTCAATTTTCTGAGAATTCTAAATAAACCAAGAGAGTAGCTCAGTTAAGAAGTATTAACTAAAAGCGGTCTTTTAAACTACTAAAAATTGGCAGTTTTAATGTATTCCATCACTACATATTATAGGTTTTCAGATAAGCAGGCACAATGGGTTAGCATACTGACCCTTTACCTCTTTAATCCCAGCAAAATTCTAAAACTGAAACTAGTCTGTTGGCCATAGCATTGTCTGTACCAAATAGATTTCTTAAAGCTTGTTATAAACAAAAAAAAAATATTAACAAACAGAACCAAACATGCTATTTCTACTAGATAATCACCTTTTAATTGTTCAGAAGCATTACACTGAATAATTCAAACAGAAAAGTGAATGAATTGTGAACCTCACTAAACCAAGCCTAACACGATACAAGAGAAGAGTGTTATGTATCTCGGGTATTGTAAAGCCATATATGAATTCCAAGGCATTTCAAGGAGGTTCTGAAATATTAAAACTGGCCATTCTTGTGCCCAGTAAAAAAAAAAAAAAAAACACACATACACGAGACACACAGACTGTTAACAGCTTCTACATTAAGTCAACACTAAGAAAAGGGAGTTCTGTTCTATTTTTAGCACTGAAAAAAAAGAGTAGAATGAACATTTACTAGTACTGAACTGCTGAACTTGACAGACATTCATGTGAATGATATGCAACCCATTTTCTCTTACCTTAAAAAACAAGAATGTTGGAACAGAACTAATTTCATATTTTTCAGACACTTCAGGCACAGCTTCAGCTTCCAGCTTAAAAGTCAGAGAAAACATGGTTTTATTTTCATAATTTTCTTTAAGTTTTGATTGTGCATGTCAATCCTTTTTTACTGTTCTTCTCAGCATTTTATGTTTAAAAAGGAGTTTGATGCAAAAGTTTGTAAGACATTTGCATTTAAATGAGACTCAGTGGGCTGGCATGTCATCCAGTGAGCCTGCACAGTGTCAAAACAGGTTCAGGGGTTTTTATTTTGTTGCACATTTCAAAAGATGCCTAGAGGCTGTGAATAAAATTTTTGGTGCACTAGTGACCTAGTAAATTTTCAATCATATGCAGCTACTACTATATTGAAATCCATAAATCATTGACCCCAGTTATGTCATGATTACAGTGCTTATTTTCTGCCCACAGCAATTCTTGCTGTTTGCTCTATTGACTAATTTCAAGAGGCAGTACATCATGACTGACATTTGCAGCCTTCTGCAAATTATGAAGCAAAAAGGAGTATTTCTTCAATAAACTATTGATGTCTGCTAAATTTTACTTTTAACTCTTGCAAGACTGCTGGATTCTAAGTAGAAAGCTTATTAGACTATTGGTCCAGAAGCTTGGTTATCATTAAAATGCATATTTGAAATTCCAGAAGATAATTTTTTAGCAGACAAATATAAATCTTTTTATTAACCATATCTGCTGCGTGCATTCTGTCTCAGCTGCTGACTTTAGTGACAAAGTTATTTTTGGGGTTGTTTTTTGTTTGTTTATTGCAATAAATGTTGATTTCCTGTTAGCTCTGAAGACATTAAGTGGAAAAATAAAGGTATAAATAAGGTGGTAAAATAGTGAATATAAATACATTTCAAGGACTAGTAAACAGAAACCTTGTGATCCCATTTACAGGTGCACAAAGTCTTGCCAACTACTCTTTCTGCAAACTGTACACTGGGGCTTTATCAACAGCAACTGGAAAACCATTCAGGGTTGCTGATTTCTTGGTCAGAAAATTAACATTTTTAGAAAATGTAATAATTGGCTATTCAGTTTCTGGCTCTCTCCATATAGTTTGAACATTGAACATTTTAGCGTTATTTGTAAAAGTAGATTTTGGTTTGTTACACCCATAAGGCTTTTAATCTTGTTACAACTTTGGATGCAAGAGAAATAATTTTACACCTGCTCAACGTCCTGTTAGTTAGGGCTAGGGAATCTCCAGCCCGCTGCCTAATTTATCTGGCCCATGGCAAGTCTCTGTACCATGGGCCGGAAGCCCTGAGCCTCAAGCCCCCCCCCAACCCCCTCCCATGGGGCTGGTGCCGCAAGCACTGGATTGTCCCGCTGTGGGGGAAGCTAGGGTTGCCAAGCTGTTAAAAGTCTGGTCGGCTCTGCGCAGCTCCCGGAAGCAGCCGGCATGTCCCTACAGCCCCTAGATGCAGGTGTGATCAGGGAAGCTCCATGCACCACCTCCGCAGCTCCCACTGGCTAGGAACAGCGGCCAGTGGGAATTGCAGATGCGGGCAATGCACAACCATGCAGAGCCTCCTGGCTGCACCTCCGTCTAGGGGTTGGAGTTACTGAATGCTTCCAGGAACAGCGTGGAGCCAGGGCAGGCAGGGACACTGCTTTAGCCCCAGTGCGCCCCTGATGGGGAGCCACCTGAGGTAAGTGCTGCCTGGCCAGAGCCTGCATCCTGAACCCCCTGCCCCAGGTCGGAACACCCTCCCGCACCCTAACTCCCTCCCAGACCCTGCACCCCCATCCAGACCCAAACCCCCGCCCACACCCTAACTCCCTCCCAGATCCCGCACCCCAACCCCTTGCCCCAGTCCTGAACCTGCTCCTGCACTCTAAACCCACTGATCCCAGCCAGAAGCCCCCTCCTGCACCCCAAACCCCTCATCCTCATCCCCACCCCATAGTCCACACCCCCAGCTGGAGCCCTCACCCCTTCCCACACCTCAACCTCTTGCCCCAGCTCAGAGCCCCCTCCTACAACCTTATCCCCTCATTTCTGGCCCCAATCCGGAGCCTAGGTGAAGCCCCAAGCCTCAGCGCCCCTCCACAGGGCTGAAGCTGCAAGCACTGGCTCGCCCCGCTGCAGGGGGAAGCCCCAAGCCTCCTCCCCACCACAGGGCTGTGTGTGTCCCCATGACTGATTTTTTTTTGTGGGTCAATGGCCCCTAATAGAAAAAAAGGTTCCCCACCCCTGCTGTTCCCCACCAAAAAAATGAAGGTTCCAGAGAAGGATCAACGATCTTCTCTCTCTCAACATGGGCCTGATCCAAAGCCCATTGAAATCAATGGAAGTCTTCAGTGGACTTTGGATCAGGCCCCATAAATTTCTCTTGCTCTCAAGTTAATTCTTGTCAGGTTTGATCCTTCACCAAAACAAGCAGTCATTATGCACTCGGTGATGTGAGCATTGTCATCAAGTAGCCATTCAAAATTTCCTTCTCTCAAACATACTTCTAAAGATTTCAGGAAATTATGTGAAGGGAATGGAACTACAGCTTTACTTTATGAACCACAGCCTAAAGAATAAGCCATGACTGGCATTCTGCCAGGCTATCACACAGAGATTTTTGAGAATGGTTTTTAAATAAGCTCCTTTAGGTTCTACCTGCAGCTTTTGATTGAATCATAAGATTGTTTGATGCACACAACAGATCTTTACAGTATCTCCCTCACCTTATTTATCCTGTATTTGGCCAAGCAGCACCAGACTATGACCTTTAATTTTGAGTCTTCTATCCCTACTCAAACCACACAGTCAAATCTCTACACGAATTAACTGAGAAACAAAATCTGTCAATATATTTCTATTTTCTGATCTCCTGCAAATGGCTGAATTATTGTTACATGGTAGTGAACTTTTATTCCTTTTTCTTTTTGTGGCTCATTTCCTATCCACCTTGATGCTTTTGTTGCACTTTAATGAAGTTCATTTACACAACTTCTTTTATAAAATTGAATGTTATTGGTCCACCCACCAAATTTCAGACTATTTTAAGAGAACATCAGTCATATTTTAAACCTCTTGGGTTGGTTAAAATTAAGATTTATTCTGTGGTCATCTAAAAAGGTCTGGGGCACCTGGCATTGGCCACTGTCGGCAGACAGGATACTGGGTTGGATGGACTTTTGGTCAGACCTACTATGGCCATTCTTATGTTATCTTTAAAAAATTAATATAAACTTGTGTTTAAATACTGCAGCTATAATTTTTAAATCACATTTTAAAAGATTGCTCAAGATGTTAATCAAGTTTTGATTGTTATAAACAATGAATTTTAAAACTGATGATGTGACTTACAAGGCACAATTAGGAACCTACATTCCTGATTAGGTACTTAAAATTAACTTGGTAGATTAGCTAAATTGTTATTGAATGATCTGAAGTTCTAGCTTGGCTATCCCAGAACATGTGACAAAGTTCTATGCTTTTAATTATGAACCCAAAATATTAAATTAGTACCAGTCAAAATTCAAACTACTGAGTCAATAGACCTATTCAAATCTGTTTATAGCTTATTTTCTTTAACAGCCTCATCTTACATATTGTAGTCGGTATGTATTTACAAGACAGTTGTTGTAATTTTATTTTGCAATGTATTGTCCAATGAACCTTGCCATTAAAATAAATATTCATTAAAGATACACAGTCAAGTGACAGCTGAGACTTCAAAAAAATTTGGCCTACCATAAACTACAGCAGCACTAGAAAAGCAACAAAAACAATGTATAATATTTTGAAAATTGATGTTTTAGAATACTCTAATTAAAATAGCTTTGTAAATTAATACGATTAAAAACAGATCTATCTTTCTGCTTTACAAAAGGAAATGCCAAACTGTGAGATGAGTCATTAAAAACACACAAAACATAAAGGCTGTAAGAAATCAAATTAAAACACACACACACACACAGCTGGTTGTTCCATTACTCCTTGCCCTCATAATCACAAAAATGTCTCATTAACAAGAGAAAGTTGTTTTAAAATGAATGACATGCAGATCTAGTGCATTAAATTTTTTTTTCCCCACAGTGATTCTATTCCTGGGATATGCAGATGAACTCTCAAAAATATTGCATCTCATTTACTTACTGCTGTTCAACATGCCATTCTTAGAATGACAACATCACACAGACTTAAATTTATCTTTCTGCAAAGCCTATGCAGATTATCGTTCACCCTTAGTAATGGCTGGAAAAACAACTAGAGTATCTAAATGAATCCAGAGGAAAATCTACTTGCCTAACCAGCAGCATCACTGAAACAAATCAAAGTTCTAGCAAATCTTAAAAGAGCAGTTTTGCTACCTTAATCTCAGATGCCTGGAATTAAAGAGATCAGGCTATTACACAACTAATTACAGTACTTGCTTGGTGAGTCATTCTAAGTCACATCAAGTACACATACAAACTTAAAAACCTATTTACTAGATGAAGTAACATATTCTATTAAAGTGCCAATATAGTGCATTTTTAAATGCAAGAAGATGCAACTAACTTGTTATTTAAATCAGCAATACACCATGAACTTCACCCACAGTTCAATTTATGCGATTTCTGACACTGACTCGTGCTGAAGTTGAACTCATTAGGATTCAAATCAGCACGAAAGCTTTGGTTTCCACCCCACAGAAGTCATCGGAGAAAAAAAATCCGTTTCTGAAGTTCATTTTATGTAGAAATGGTCCCTTCATCTTTGACTTTAGTTTGCATTACTATCTTTAAAATGGCCTTTACTATCTGGACATGAAGACTTACCTTCACAAATGTAACTTGCGAGTGTTCCTTAGCTAACTCAGCCATGACATCGTTCATTTGAATGCACTGAGGAGCCCATGGTGCCCAAAAATGGACAACTACAAGAGACCTATGACAAAACAAAAATACAGATATATGTTAATAGAAATAGGTAATTTTTTTAAATAATGGAATTTTGATGAAGAATAACTGACTACAAAAAGCATGGTTAGTTATAATGGAACAATGCAATATTATATGAATTAATATACATTGAAGAATATAAAGACTATAGAAAGAGTAGTATTACTTTGGATACAGAAAAAAGGAAAATAACTGATATAAAATTAACTCTTATAGTAAATAACTAAGTTATGCACTCTAAGGTTATCACAACTCACAAGAAAAAAAAACACACTAAGAGAACAGAAAACATAGGGATGAAAAAAATAGCATTAAAAAGAAAAAAGTTACAAAGCCTTGCCCAATTTTTAATGTTTTTAGAAGAATGGTGGTTAGAGATGTTTGCTGAAAAACAAATATCACTGGTAAGATATGCAACATAAAAAGAAGAAAGAATAAAATCACAACAGAGTTACAAGGAGCTTGACATTTTGCTACCTAACCTGATTCTAGCAGAATGCAGCATCACATACAAAGAATGAGCAACAATTGAAGCAGGCAGAAAGACCTCAATTACTCACTAGGGGGGTCACACACTTTGTTGCCTCTGTTGGCTGAGCTTATTGCACTCACCAGGGGCTCCTTCCATCCCTTCATTACCCCTACAAGCTCTGTGTGCCACCCGCCAATCCCCCTCTATTTCAGGGACTCGTTGCAACCCTCCTCCCCCAGCTCTTCCCATGCCAGGGGCTCTCTGCCCTTGCATTCGCCCATATCTCAGCATTCCTCCCCACCATTCTTATTCTCCTTTGCTCTCTCTTTTAGGATGTCAACAATCTAAAACTGTATTACAAGAATAAGCTTGTCTACAGATGGACTCTTATTCCAGAACAAGCATGTCTATACATAGAGTTTAAAGTTATCATGTTACATCCAAAAAGAGAAAATACCATCAAGTGGATTGTCAAGCCTCGCAAGCTCTGCCAAAAAGGCACTGAAGGCACTAACGATTACACTGACAAAATATTTGGGTTTAACAAATAATCTGGAAAACACACAACACACTTCATTGCTTCTATAAACTAAGTTCATTTCATCCCTCCAAGTTCATTCTCCTCCACAAACTCCCTGAGCACCACCTTCCCACTCGCCACAATTTCAGAGATTCCTTGCAATGCCCCCACACATCCCTTCATTCCAGGGGCTCTATGTGAAAGCCTTCCCCATAAAGTCCCCTACATTTCCCCCATGCAAAGGGTCCTGTGTGCTCTCCAGGCCCTCCTCTCACCATAGCAGGCTCCCACACTTTCTGCACATGCCAGGGGCTTTGCGTGTACCCCCATTCCACCCTGCCAAGGAATCTCTGTGGCTCCCCTTTCCCTCTCCCCCATACCAGGGCTCCTTTCTCCCCACATACCAAAGGCTCTGTGTGCACACCTATTGTTACACCCCAATGGTCCCCTCTCCCCGTTCTCTGCTCTTCTTCTTTCTGCCCCCCAGCCTCTCGTATTCTGCAAAGAAAACTTCCACTCTCCACTCACACATTTTTAACCCTCCCCAAAATGCTTTAACAATGTTTGCAACAGTGTTAGCCACATTCAATGCTAATCTACCTTCCCTAAAAACTCCTTGGGGGGGGCACCCATTGGGGTGTAACACTATTCCTCCCACAGCAGGGGCCCCCAATTGGCCTTCCTCACCAGAAATTCTGTGTGCTCCCATACCAGAGTCCCCCATTCTCCGCTTCACCCATTATAAGGATTCTGAATCCCTCCAGACAAGGGGCTCTATGTACTCCCTTCCACAGGCCAGGGTCCCCAGTTCTCCACCCACATATGCCAAGGGCTCTACGTGACC
Source organism: Caretta caretta (assembly GCF_965140235.1). Classification (NCBI taxonomy): domain Eukaryota; kingdom Metazoa; phylum Chordata; order Testudines; family Cheloniidae; genus Caretta; species Caretta caretta. The sequence continues at coordinate 100,662,843 of NC_134212.1, forward strand.
TCACTTCCCTCATTAATATTTCTCTTCTTTCTGTCTGGGAGGCCAGATCTACTCTAGGAGCCCTTTATCAGTATACGTATACCACATCAGCAAAGAATTCCTAGCGCAAATGCATCTTTTATTGGCTACACTGTGCTTTTCCCAGTATAGATTATTCCTGCTGCCCTTCAGTTCTCCCCGGGGTGAAATAACCCAAGGCACAAGAATTAAGTTTAGAGGGGACAACAAATAAGAAGGAAGATGAGGGGTACACAAAACAGCAAATGATACAAAAATGAAATCCCCACACATACACAAAGCTACCCTTTGGACTCAAACCCACCAGACATCGGGCCCAAGAACTTGTAGGTTTTAAAAAAGTGGGCATGTACATGGATAATGAGAATATTCAGAGTTATCAGCCAGGAAGTTTAACAAAAACGCATATAAACCCTCATGTTTCAAGACATAAACTAACTTCTAACTAATGAGAACTAGGAAGAAACTTTCTCTGTGGGCCAGTTATTCCTTAATTGTCCACAAGATTTCTTACACCTTCCCCAAAAACATCCAGTACAGATCACAGTCAGAGATCTGCTCCAGTATGGTTATTCTATGCTTTACTGTTAGCTTTCTTAAACTATTTTCAGCAGAATAAGTGAATAGTTAAGGAGGATTAATATAGCTGGACAGGACAACTAATCAGGAATACTAGTTCCAAATTCTTTAATGAAGGCTGTGTAATACTACCCAAGATAAAGGACTTCTCCCTTAATATGGATTTCTGAGAAATACTATTGACATCGAAGCTGAAAAACATTAAGATGTCTGTGATATATCCAAAATGCCAATGAGTTCTTAATAATACTCTGAATGTATAAAAATCACAAGACATACCAAATATTATGCCACTGAAAGCTGTACAACAATTTATAATTTTATTTTATAATAGACAAAATACTAACTCATTAAGGAATTTTAATGATTACTATGTCGGCAGAATACATCTTATTGTTTTACATTTATATTAATACCCAATATAAAACATCATATGTGCAAATCCATACATTATGCTCAAAACTGTTCAATACTCCAACCCTAAACTGACAGTTATTATTTATATTACCATAGCGCCTATGAGCTCTAGTCATAGACCAGAACCTCAATGAGCTAGAAAAAAAAAAGACATAATGTTGTGGAATGACCCATGAGCCCACACAGGTCCCGACTGGAGTCAATGCAGCTCATGCAATTTTGGCACAAGATCAGGGCCCAAATAACGAGTATAAGTACTAAGGCTTAAAGCCAAGGAAAGGTAGTTTTCCTTTCCAACATCTGCTACTCTCAAGTGTATACAAACACTAAGAAGAGGAGAAAACCATAATCACTACTTCCATGACTTTACAGCAAAAGCAGAAGCATTACCAAAAAAAGATTAAAAATAGGAGTAACTTGACTTCAAGTTTCTGTGCTACCACTATATTAGTTATGGAGCAGCATACAGCACAAAGTGTTCTGATCCATTAAATTATTAGAATTTGTTTTCTAGAAATTCAATTTACAATGCAGTTGTTCCAGTCTGTATTTGCAACAATAATCCTATGCTTGTTTGGACACCATAAGAAATCTCTGATACACATGTGGTGGATCTTGATCTGCTAAATTGTAAGGGAAAAATGAAGTCCTTCAATTCAGTGTGTAAAAAAATAAATAAAAATCAAAGAAAAAAAGATGTATAGAGCAATATAGCTAGATACTAAACAATGTATTAAGCCCAAAATACTATTTAATAATTTGATACACTTTCTTTCCCACTACTGAAGCACAGCAGAGAATTCATTCTTTCCTGAGCTGCCAAGCAGAATTTCCCACATGTCTAATTTAAATTACTCAGTATGGTAGGGGTACATCTTATCAGATAAGTGTCACTTTGTGAGCAGTACAGGAGTAAGAACCACATGGCTGAGTAATTCTAGCCCCTTTGAATGGAACAGTAATTATTTGACAAGATTATCCTCAACCATATTATTAATATTGCAATATTGTTTTAATTTAATGTGGACTTAATGAAAATATTGTGAAAACAGAATGCTTATTCCCCTCAAATTTTATTTTTCTGTGAATTATTTTTGTTTTAAACAAGGTTGCAATTAATCTGCCTTTCAGTGACTAAACTTTTTAGAAAAGCATAAGAGAATGGCAAGATAGAGTAACTCAAAACATTGGGGAAATCAAGTGGGTCAGCTTCCTGAAAGTGCACCAGTGACTCCAGATACAAAGTGCACACTGGACTCAAGGCAGTACATATTTTGACTCTACTGTCATCCAGAGATAACCAGGAAACTTTTTTTTTTAAAATTTTAAATAACGTGTGTCCTTCATAACTTCCTTTCCCTTGCTACGGGAAAAAAAAAGCCTGCAATGAGGGATGCTTTATGGGGATGACCTACAATATTGTTTTAATATTGGTCTTGGTTTTGTTATTTAGTCTATTTTATATCACAGCTGTTAGTTTAATAGATTCCAGATAAAAATATAGATATATACACCATGTATTGTCTACAAAATTTTTCAGGTATTCACTTAAGGCCAAATACTACAATTACAGCTTCCTCTTAAGTAAGGGAGGGGATGGGAGGGAGTTATGCTTGAGAAAGAACTGCAGAACATAAAACATATGGATTTTGTTCCCTTTATTCCAGAACTAGTACAGAAAGTGATGACGCAACGTTCTCCAAATAGGCAGTTCTAAAGGTGATGGTTCCATCTTCCATTATGATGCTATTTACATTTGTGTTTACCATTGTACTGTGCTACAATATAAAATCTTTAAATTATAAATATTCAAAGTCCCTTTCTAACACAGCACAATATTTTTTCAGCACATAGTGTCACCATTTTAAAATATCATTTAGTCAAAACTAGAATTAATTCCTGTTATATCATCATACTAATCCACCACCATTTTTCCACTCTGAAAACAAAGCTTTAATTAAAACTTTTCCAAAAACATATTATGAAGTTTGTGGTTATTCCATAATCTAACTTGTCAGTAAATATAAATATGCATACTCAAATAACCATTTAATCAGTTTCATTAGAATGTTTATCTTTTAAACCTTTTGTGAAATCAATATTTTCCAAAATGTGTTGTTTTGTTCAATCAGTAACTGTTCAAAAAGCAACTGAATTAGTAGTACAAGGCTATGTCTACACTGGAGACCTTACAGTTGCACAGGTGTACTGATGCAGCTGTGCAGTCACTCTATTACAGTGGTTCTCAAACTTTTGAATGGGTGACCCCTTTCATGCAGCAAGCCTGAGTGCGACCCCCCCTTATAAATATAAAAAAGTGTTTTTAATTTAATACTATTATAAATGCTGGAGGTGAAGTGTGGTTTGGAGTGGAGGTTGACACCTCGCAACCCCCTGAGAGGCCATGACGCCCAGTTTGAGAACCTCTGCTCTATAAGAACTGTACAGGTATTTGTTCTATAAAAAAATATTTTTTTTAGGTTAGGGAAACATTTCTATTAATCCTTAAATTTTCTCAGAATTCTGCTGTAAATTTCTCTAGCAAATTGTCTGTTCATTTAGGCTATAAGCTCCACAGAGAGGGGATCATTGGCTAAACACAAAGGAGATGTATGCTCAGTGCTGCTACGCTTAATGCCTAAGGGGGAGAAAGGGAGGGAATGGCGATGGTACCCCCATTACATCCAGTACCCCACTGCCTAGAGCACAGACCAAAACGTAGGAAACAAGTTTAATTTCCCACACCGCCTGATTTGGAGCAAGGATTTCAAGTTGGGTTTCCCATGTGAGTGCACTAACTACTGAGCTATTGGATAGAAGGTGGACACTGCTTCCTCCCTGGCTGTCTTGTATGAAAATCAAGCATGCTCTGAGCACGCCTCCCAGATTGGGCTCCACAGGTGGGGGAACACCCAGTTTTGAATCATACCAAGGCTTTAGCGAAAGCTAGATGGCGTCAAGATTTAGACAGCTTTTCACATTTTCACTAGCAAAAATTTAGATGCCTAGGGAATTTAGGCATCTACAGGGCTAGGCAACAGCTGAGCAAGGGTCTAAAGATCTAAATTATGGACTCTGGTGCCTAACGGGGTAGTTCGGCACATAAGTCCTTTTGTGGATCTAGTCCCATGTTTTCTTCTATTTTGTACAGTTCCAGACACACTGCTATGCATCAATCCTACAAGCTTATTCACATGGGCTGACTTTTTCTCCACAAAGAGACAGAGGTCTGCTCATAAAAGTTATCTTCCAGGTTTGTGCTCTCAAAAAAAATCTGTTAATATAAATGTAAATATGCTGCCAGAATTGAGTTGAAAGCGTTCATTTAAAATTCAAGTTTTCACATAGCATGGAAATGGAGAAAAAACCTATTTGGGGCTGTGAGACACCAACACAGTTGTACCATTCCTGCTCACTGTGTGAATGTATACATCCCCATTTTAAGATTAATTTTAAAGATCCATTAACATAACATAGAACAACATTTCTCATGTCTTCAATCTACAAATCTCATACAACTGTACAAAAATTAGAACAGCACTAGAAAAATCAAATTTGCTCCAAAGTTTAGATTCTTTAAAAAAAACTTTTACAGAAACAAAAAAAAAAAGCAAACTTGAAATCAGTTGTTTTTAAACACAAGAACATCCCCTTGCAATGTCAGCAGTCCAAACATTTAGAGCCCTGCACGGATACAAAAACTGTATCAACATCCAATCCGTGATCAGCAAAAATGATCCGCAGATGTGGATGTCTGCGGATATCTGCCGATTTGCAGGGCTCTATGAACACTGCAGTGAAGTGAAACTGACTTCACTGATTTTCCTTGTCCAATCTAAGAAAGTTACAAAAAAAACCCTTCAAAAATAAAAGTGTAAACTGGATTTCTAAATTATTTCAATTTAGTAATCAAAAGGTATTATTAATGTAAGGAAATAAGGTTGAAATATGACTGGAGCTGATACTGTCCTTTAAATAGAATGCAAGCATTATGACCCTTTTACAGATGTGCAAACTAAGGGCTTATCTACACTTAAAACGCTGAAGCAGCACAACTACACCACTGCGGTACTTCAGTGAAGATGCTACCTATGCTGATGGGAGGGATTCTCCTGGTGGCATAAATAATCTAGCTCTCTGAGAGCTGTCTTCACAGAGGGTTAGGTAAATTTACCTGCTTCGCTCAGGGGTGTGGATTTTTCATATCCCTGAGCGACACATTTATACCAACCTTATTTCCTAGAGTGGGCCAAGCCTTAGGATAGGTCTACACTTAGTGCAGCTACATCACTGTAGCGCTTCAGTGTAGATACTACCTACGCCAACAAGAGAGGTTCTCACATCAGCACAGATAATCCACCTCTCTGATAGGCATTAGCAAAGGCTATGTCTACACTAGCACTTTTGTCAATATAATTTCTGTCACTCACGAGTATGAAAAAGTCACCCCTATGAGCAACATAAATTACACCAAGAAGATGCACCACTTTGCACAGCACTATGGCAGTGGGAGATGCTTTCCTGTCAGCACAGAGCTGCTACATAGGAGACCTTACAACAGCACAACTGCATGCGTACAGCTATGCCGCTGTAAGGTCTAATGTAGACATGGCCTAGGTCAACAGAAGAATTTTTCTGTCCATCTAGTGCTGTCTACACCAGGGATTAGGACAGTAGAGCTACATCTTCAGGGGTTTTTGTCTCTCCTGCTGGTAATAGCTCACCTTAACTGATCACTCTCATTATAGTGTGTATGGTAACACCCACTGTTTCATGTTCTCCATGTATATAAAATGGTCCTATTGTATTTTCCACTGAATGCATCCAATGAAGTGGGCTGTAGCCCACAAAAGTTTATGCCCAAATAAATTTGTTAGTCTCTCAGGTGCCACAAGTACTCCTGTTCTTTTTGCGGATACAGACTAACACGGCTGCTACTCTGAAATCTTCAGGGGTGTTGATTTTTTTCAAACCCTGGAGAGATGTAGCTATACCAATGTAAATTACCAGTGTAGACCAGGCCTAAGAAGCAGAGTGGGATTAAGTGTTTTGCCCTAATTCACAAGCAGAGCCAGGAAGGGCAAATCAGGTATCCCAATGCCCAGGCCAATGCATTAGGCTGGGGTGGATGTCCCACAGGGGCAGGGCAAGGAAATGGGGGTAAGCGGGAGAGGAGGTTAGTAACCGAAGGAGGCAGGGCCGGAGGCGGAAGGAATTAACGACGCCCCCAGGAGAGAAGGCAGCAGCAGCGGGTGGTTAGTGGACCCCCCGCCGGGGGGAAGGGCTAGTGACCCCCGCGGGACCGGGCAGGCCTCACCCGCAGAAAGAACGCGCCTCCCCCAGGGAACAACACCCGCCCCCTCCTTCCCCACAGCCTGGCTCCAACTCCCCGATGACAAAGCCGCTGCCTCCCCAACGCGGGCCGGGCCGGGCCCCCGGGGCCTGACGCTACCGCTCGCCGGAGCCAGCCGCACGTACTTGCCCTTCTGCTGCAGCAGCTCCCGGAAGTGCCCGGCAGAGCCCACCTCGGCCAGCGCAGCCATGGCTAGGACTAGTCTGTGGCCGGCGCTGCGGCCAGGGCGGGCACGTGCAACCCGGTCGGCGGAGCGATCCGCCCGGCCTCAGAACGAACCTTCTCTGCCTCCGCGCATGCTCGACGAGGGGGACCCCCTCCCAGCGCGCGCGCGCGCACGCACGCACGCACACACACTTCCTCCGCCCGTTCCCGTGGGGAGGAAGGCCTGGAGCCCGGTTGTCCTAGGAGGGGGCGGGGCGATCGGCCGCCGGGCCGGGGCGGGGAAGCAGCCGGGAAGAGGGCGGCGCGGGTGCGGGCTGGGGGAGGGGCAGGTCAGCGGCTGTTGAATTTTACAAAACGAAAGAGGAAGGCGCACAGGGTTTGCCCAGCGCCATCCCCCAGCCCGCGTCAGAGCTGGCCGGGGAGCTGGAGTATTGTGTCGGGTTCTGGGCGCCGCGTTTCAGGAAGGACCTGGACAAATTGGGGAAAGTCTGGAGGAGAGCAACTCAACTGACTGAAGGACTAGAAAACATGATCTCTGAGGGAAGATTTAAAAATAGGGTTTATTTAGTTTGGAGAAGACAGAAGGGACACGATACCAGTTTGCAAATATGTAAAAGGTTCTTATAAAGAGGAGGGTGAAAAATGATTCTCCTTAACATCAGAGGATAGAACAAGAAGCAATGGGCTTAAATTTCAACAAGGAAGGTTTGGGTTGGACATTAGAAAAAACTTCTTAACTGTCAGGGTGGTTAAGCACTGGGACAAATTGCAGAGGAAGGTTGTGGAATCTCCATCACTGGAGGTTTTCTTTCAGAACAGGTTAGATAAACACCAGTCAGGAGTGGTCTAGTTATTACATAGTCCTGCCTTGAGTGCAGGGGACTGGACTAAATTACCTATGGCAGTCCCTTCCACTCCTGCACCTCTATGATCCAGCACCATCTCCGTCCCCTCATTATCCTCTCCTGTCCAGCTCTCTCCAAAACATACGTCATCTCAATGCACCATTCACAGAAGAAAGACACTGTCATGTACAGTACATACCGGATCCTTCTATACAGTGAAATATTCACCTCTCAGATTCCAGATGTTGGGGAACGATTCCCACTTGTCCTGCTTATGGTAATGAGATCTCAATATGTTAAGACTCAAGAGCATTGATCCACCGGTCTACATGAAGTTGTATAGGATATTTCCAATAATGACATTTTAATGCCTCACGTTTCATAGCCACATTTCTGGAGCTGTGTGCATTACATATACACCAACCTGTGTTTTTTTTAGATCGGTACATGTGTAGGTATTTTTCTCTTTGTTGTTCAGCATGGAGAGGTAGGGCTAAGGAGGTACATCATGGTGCCATGAGGAATGTTGGGGGATGTAGAGAGTGCAACCATGGGGATCTTTGGGCATGTAGGTCAATGACACTCTGCAACATTTGAGTTTATTCCCTGAGCAAAGCCATTAGGTTCTGCTTTATTTCCCGATGCATCTCAGTCCTTTTGCCTCTCCTGCAGCAACCATTCTCTCCATTTTTTGGTCCTTCTCCATGGTCATGTTCAGATGGGCTCTCCAAACCCTGCACTTATAGGCTGGAGCTGTAAAGAATTGGAGGATCTTCCAGAACATATCTTCCCTAAACCTCTTATTTCTCCTCCTGATCAGGGTCAGATGTTGAGCAGGCATGGAGAGGGCACCCAACAAGACCATCATGCCAGAGGCTGCTGATTAAAATGTACAGATGCACCATTAGATTTACAATCACAACAATCAAGGAAAGTTAGGTCTCAAAACCCCCAAACATTATTCCCATAAATAGGAAATGCTTATTGATGCTTTAGCTTTTGAGCACCTCATTACAGCACCACTCTGCAGCTCAAACTATGGTGAGTATAGCCTAGTGGGGAGGAATGGAGTTGTTCTGTTCCATGAAAGCTATAAACGTTGGGTGCCCCTTCCTGCGTATGGGCATAAAGAAAGTGTAATGAATACTGGCATTGTTTTCACAGGCAATGGTGATTTTGATGATATCTCACTCCTGGGGGTGACAAAGTCACAGAGGACCCAGCTGCTACTGGTGTCCCAAAGCCACCTGTGGCCATATACTGCTAACTTGTTTACTGACATGGTGCCAGGCAAACTCATCGTAAAGTGGTCTGGGAAATCTCCAATTGCAGTGAAACAAACAAGGCTGCCATCCCTAGAAATCTTCAGGAGAGGACTGCAGAGAATCTCTATTAAAGTTTCATTGAGATCTGTCAACAGGATAAAATGGACATCTCTATTCAGATAAACAAAGTACTCCACATGCCCTTGCCAAGCCCAGCAAGCCGAGTAAGTGAATAACAGATGCTGACTCTGCTGCTGTTTGTTCTACCTCTGCCCAAGCACAGGACACTAGTCTGATGTGGATTGTGTAATCAGATCACCATACCACTCTTTTTTAATTTATTCCCTAATATTTTATTTTGTAGCATTAGATCTGTAAAGCAACAAAAACTCAATATGTTTGTTTTCTAAAATTACACGTGGGGTGTGTGCTATTTTTAAATGGGGAAAAAAGATGGTGGGAGGGACATGAGGTTTCATGGGGGAAAAAAACATTATAAGGAACATTGATGTACACACTTACTCAAGCACCTTTCCCCTACATCAGAGGGCTCATCGGCACTCACCTATCAGGACTTCAGCTCTTTTATGGATTTTTTTAAAGGGGAGAAAAGGTATTTGACTGTGTAGAGTGGCCTGGGACACAATTAAGGCCTTTATAAGACCAAACAAATAAATCTGTTTATTAACAGTAATATATGTCTCTCCCTTTTAATCAAATGGAACCTGACAAAGATACTCTGTCCCCACAACTATTTTATCTAGTAATTGGGCCATTTGTGGAAACTATGACATGTTTCAAATTACTGGAAATGAATATGAGTTAGCAGTGAGATTATAAAATGGCATTTAGTCCAATGAACTCTTGGTGTTTACTATACAATCAAGTCCCTCATTCCCAACTACAACTATCATTTGGCTAGTATTCAGTTTACATACTGAATTTAAACAAATCTGTAGAAGATTTCAACCTGAAATAGTGGTCCAATTTAAATCCCCCCAAGATGGAATAAATATTTGAGGGCTAAAGTGATCTTAAACCTAATTCAAAACTGAAAATTAATCCCATGCTATTAAATTTTAGGAATGACTCTCCCCATAACAGTTATAGGAAGGCTGTTGCTTCTCAGAATAAATATCCTCTCTAATCTCCTATGTCTACCACAACTGTTTCAGAGAATTTAAAACCTCATTCTTTAATAAGCTTCACAAGACCTTTTCAAGGTTCATTTGGTAGGCAAAAAACAAGAATTGCTGTTAAAAATGTATAGGCCCATTGAGACATCGGAGAACTAAATCTCCCTAACTTAGGCTATATTTCTGGGCATCCCATATGGAGTCTTTGGCAGCATGATCCCAGGGAAACCCAGGACTTCAATGGCTCCAGATTGAACAACAGGCAGCAGGCCAAATTAATCTGGCAAACCTCCCATCATTCCCAGCTGATCTACTACTCCCCTCAAGTCACACACAACCCAATTACAGAGTCAGTATCAAACTCAGAGATAAAAAAAATTAAAGATGCAAAATCTCTTAAAATGGGTAGTTACTCTGGATTGTATTACTAATTTTTCTCTGAGCATGAATAACTCAGTCTACAAAGAATTGTTATTGCAAACATTTACTATTAATAATATTATAGTGCCCTTTGAAGCACTGAAACATATTCCTGACAGACACAGGTTTTATTTTATTATATTCAACCTAGGAATTCCCCATTAAAAATTAACACAATTAGACAGAATCCTAGTTTTATACACAGCAAGGAATCATTTTTATGTGGAGCAGGTAAATATGATGTATTTCTTTTGGCTGTTAGGTCTTGAAACCACTTCCCTGACACAACCTCAGACAAAAACATCACAATGAACAGAGGTAATACGTAATTCCAGTTCACAGAGGAGAAGAAATAAAAATCCGGGGAGAAATTCATAATGTTATGGTTAACAATAACTCAAGGCAGATACGTTATATTGTGCACAGAAATATTACTTCTCAGTACTTGTATGATAAAATATGTAAAATTAAACTATATAGATGTAAGAAGGTCTCCTATGTAACTCCACTTTTTTTTAATTCTATCATGTTACTTCCTGTTCCAATTCTGGTAAATTATATGAAGCACTAATAGGAACATATTCACTGTCTTACTCCAAAACACCGTTTATTAAGCATTAATCTGGGAACCCATTTATACAAACCTATTAAAAACAGTATTTTTGTTAATGTTTTCAAACACACACAAAAGACATCTTGATTTTCTGAACTAGTGAGACTACCTAACTGTACAAACCTTGATCATGCTTATTACAAAATAATAATCACCTTCCACAGGGTGAAAAGAGTACACACTTTCAAAGACAAACAAGTACTTCTTTATAAAAAAATGCTGACTTTTATTGGCAACTTTATTTCCTTGACTTAGGGTCTTGACCTTATATGATACACGGGGGGGTGTGATGAGCATGTAAGGAGCCTTCCCCTCTTGCAAGATCCTCAAGGTAGAACTGCAGTTAGGGGAGTCCATGGGCTGCTCTCTCATTACTTCCCAAAGAAACTTGATACCCCAAAAGGGGCAGAGATGGGTAGGAAAAGGGTGAGACCATGGTCCTGCCCCCTCTCCACAGCGACTCCGGGGTCAGGAACAGTACACAGAATGGTACACAGAGGTTGATAGCAGGGGGCACTCCCCCAGTGTGCTGGGGAATGAACTTGAGGAGGAGGAAAAGGAGAGATGGTGCTGATGGGAGAGGTTCGTGACATGATGGGGATGATGGGCAAAGAGGGTAATCATAGAAGGCACACTATAAATGGGTGGATGTCAGAGGGTGCCAGGGAGAAGACAGTGGCAATAGTCAAAACGAAGATGACAGCAGAGTGAAGAAATCTTTGTTGACAGATGCTACGGAGGAAGGCCATATTTTGACACAGCCTGGACGTTCAAGGTGAGAGAAAGGGAAGTATCAAAGAGAATATTTGGTTGTGGGTAGAAGCATGGGCTTCAGTGACTTGGGAAATGGTCTTGCAGTGCACATTGACAGAAAAAGAGAAGAGTGGGAAGATTCTGGAAGAGAAGGCAGGATTTCAGCTTTAGACATACCAGATGAAATCCTGACCCCATGAATGTCAATAGGAATGGGGAGTCAATTCCCACTGACTTCACGGAGGTCAGGATTTCACCCATTAAGTTGAAGTTCCTGACAAAGCATACAGGATGAGATGTCAGAGAGACAAGTGAAGAGGTAGGGTTGGGTGGAAGGAGACAAACCAGAAGCAGAGAAGTAGTTTTGTAAGTCAATGGCATAAAATTGGCAACTGAAGCCATGGGTGGATTGGGTAGATGAGTGGATAAGTGGGAACGGATGTGGAGAGAGATAAGAGGAGTGGACCAAGGATGGATCCCTATGAGACCACCCTGGAAAGTGGGACAGCTGAGTAGGAGAACCCACCAAAGAAGAAGGTGCTGAAGGAATGATCAGAGAAGTATAAGAAAAATAGGAGAGGACAAAGTCATCAACGACAAGAACAAGAAAGGGAGATCAATACACAAAGGAGGAAGATATGAGTGACAATGTCAAAAGCAGTGGCGAAATCAAAAAGGATGAGAATAGAGGTTCTGAGGATTAGCCATGCTGCAGTTGTTAGCCGTCTTGATGACAGCAGTTTTAGTGGAGTGGAGAGGGTAGAAGCCAGACTGGAGGGGATCAGAGATGTGAATAGAAAAGAAGAACTCAAATAAATAGTTGTAGGTGGAATATTTGACAAGTTTAGAGATGAGGGAAGTAAAGAACTGAAGTGGCTGAACAGGCAAGAGGGATCATAGGTGGTTTTTTGAGGTTGGGAGAGAACAGATCGTGCTTGTATTGTGAGGGCAAAGAGCCAGAAGAGAGAGGTTAAGGAAAAGTTGAAGGAGGGAGTAAGAGTAAGTGCAAGGGAGATCATGAGTCAACAGGAAATAGGGTAACTGAGACAGATTGATAGATCAGAGGTAAGAAACTTCAAAATTAGTAAGTGAAGAGAAGGAAACGGTTGTTGCCCCTTTGGCTGAGTGGTAACCAAAATTCAGAGCTTTACAGGATGGTTTCCATTTGTATGGGATATCAGTGAGATGTACTCAAGGTATTTGCTTCGTGCAATTTATTTATTTTTTACAAAAATGTACACCAGTCCTATTTCCTTGAACAGCATCAGGAACAAACTGCATACAGACAGTCCTCTTCTGCAGAAATCCAAGATAAGGCACTCCAGCCCTTCTCCTAAGAAACATCTACCTTTTTGCCTTTTCTCTCCAGAGACCCACAGAGACTCCTTCTGTTTGCTCACTCCAACTGCATTCTTCCAGTCTCCGGCCGCTGTGCTTGGAACCTAGAATATCCCATTAGTTCCAGGCTCTTCCATTGGGGCTCTCTGCCTCCAAAAATGAGACTGGGCCATAAACCTCACATTACCTCCTAACAACACTCTGGGTGGTTACCTGCATTGCATCCACTATTTCTATAGTTTCTCCTTGAGTGGCTACCTCAATGATTCTTAATAAGAAAGGCATTATATAACAAAGTATAATGGGAGAGGAGGAGGATAGAGGTCAGGACAGATCTGGTCAATCACACTGAAAAGGTTAGCAAGATCTTGCACATGCAGTGGAAAATATACTTTCTAACTATAAGGATAGCTAAGCACTGGAATAGTCTTCCAAAGTGGGTTGTGGAATCCCCATCACTGGAGGTTTTTTTTAACGGGTGAGACAAACAACTGTCAGGGATTGTCTAGGTGTATTGGATCCTCCCTCAGCACACTGGGATGGACTAGATGACCTCTCAAAGTCCTGTTCAGGCCTACATCTTTATGGTTCTGTGCAACACAGGAGGGAAGAATTATAGGAGGAAGTCTAAGGTGGCAAACAGGTCCTGAGATTGTGGGTATAGGATTCATGAGGTTTTCAAAAGTAGTGCTGCTTGACCAAGAAAATGGCAAAACTAAGGTCCTGATCCAAAGCCCACTCTTGTCAGTGGTATCAAGCTCTAAACGAAGAGAGAACAAATTTGTAAATCGAGGAAGTCCACATGATCATGGGAGTTTCTCCACAAGCACTCAGCAATGCAGTCGAAGAAACGGATGTTGTGGGTTATTGCAACAGATTTTGTGGTGGAAGGAGTTAAGGGTAGTGGAGAGATTAAAGAACAGGAATTCAATTGACTGAACCAATGAAGGAGAGGGAGAATACTTTTGGAAAGAGGAGGCAGAGAAGTCATCAACATCGATGGATTGGAGGCCATGGAAATGTTAGGTGGAGGGATGTGGACCAGGAAACTAGTGTGTAATGATGAAGAAAATTATGTGAGTTGCCAGAGATAGGGAACATGGTGATACAAAGATCAGAGACAGAGCAGTGCTTAATGAAGACAGAGGTTAAACTTACATTAAAACATACCTCATGTGACAAATTCATCAGGCCACTTCTTTAAATCCAAAACACTGTTGTAAATCCTTCAGTTCCTCAGAAGTGCACAAAACATCCAAATGTGACAAAGCAAATGCTTTTTGAATACAGCGTATTTTTTTTAAAAGGCAAAAAGAGCACAGTCCTCTGAGTCAGTGTCAGAATAGGTCTCAGAGACAAAGGTCTCTATATGAGTTTAGAAGCTGTAGAAATAGCTGATAGTCTGTAGGTGGCATCAGCAACCTCTGAAGACTGATGTAAATCTATATCCCTTTGTTGGAATTTTACTTTATTAGAAGCATTATTTAGAATTAGTGCCTGCCTGAGACTCTGACCAAAATATCTGCCTTGTTCTTTTTCTATCAAAGGAAATTAACATCTGTTTAATGGAATAAAAAAGAAAAGTCTATACACAGATATGAAATAGTCATTCATGCTAGTAAGGGGCACTGATATAAAAATATAGATTTTTTTTGTTATACATGGGATATTGTAACTCTGAGCTTTACTGGTGCATTATTCCCTAATGGCACCTGAGCGGCTGGCTAGTATCATTATCACATGTCCTTGTTATTTCTGTCATTATGCAGCATAAGCTTTAAATACTGATTGAGGGGGGAAGAGTACTTGTTTTGGTCAAATACACAACATGTCCTCTGTTGAAAGGACTACATAATATACTTGCAGGGGTATGGACTTAATGATTTAATGGATCTCTTCCATTTCTAACTTCTTTGTTCCTATGATGTACTGTACCATGTTCACATCTATCAATATTTAAATTGTTTATAAGTTATATATCCTCTACATTTGCTACTGAACACTTTAAATCTTACAACTGCAGAGTTTCCATTTATATTTGAGGCAAACAATCCTCTCAGTAGTAGGCAATTAATACTGTGTTATTCATTTTACAGCACTAACATCCTCTGTGGTTGATGCATAAAAACTGCAGGTAGTTTCTGAAACTTTCTGCTGTACTACAAAAAGATTCAATTCTTATCACAACCCCTTTGCAAAATAAACTTCTTTTTGTCTAGTAGAATATCCATGCATGACAAGAAATTACTATTGATTGAATATTTTCAAATAGTTATTGTTTAAGCCACTCTCTACAATTTGTAAGCCAAGTATTTTTCAATGGCTTGGTCTGAAAGAAATATGGAAAAAAGCACCTTTAAACTGAGACCCACAAACCAATCTTGTGGACTTAGAGATGGGATAAAACAAACTAAAGTTGCCATGGCCTTTTGGCTAAGATCTAGTGTAGTATCAGGGAGATGGAATAGGAGCTTGCTCTCACTATACTCTGCACCTGAACATAGCCGATATATGGTAACTTACCCCCATATCTCAATGTCTGTACTCTGACCGGTTAAACTATTACCCCCAGTCGGGGAGATTGCAGATTATTATGTAATCCTTACTCCACCAGCTCCTAAACCAAATTTCGCACCCCTTGATAATCTGTACTTTATTCCCCGACAACCAGAAACTTCTGTGCTTGAACTCTGTACCGTTTTTTATTTCAACATTATCTTAATAAAATTATTAAATCAGTTCTTATCAGTTTAACATATAGAACTTGAAGCTTTTCATGTACCTTCTTCTGTTTTCTTAATTCCATTGTGGAATGATGTCTGGCTTATTTCTTTGGAATGATAAATAAGAAAATAAAGCCTCTGTGTTACTGAGGGATTTCTTATGGAGTGTGTAATTGAAGAAAGAAACTACTTCATCCATTTGCAATTCCTCATGAGAAGAATCCCTGAAAAAGAAGGGAAATGGCATCAAGGAATGGAATTAAAGAACATATTCTTTGTGAATATTTTGTAGGTCTTATTTGTCAAAAAGCAACTCTACTCCATGCCATAGAGACTATTTCCATATGACAATATGGAGGAGTGGACATCCTCTAGATTTACAGAGAGGCTCACTGATATTACATCAAATTTACTACTCATTAGAAGATGCTCTGGATAAAGCGAAAGATGAGGGCTTTGACTTTTCCATGATTGCCCTTCTGTTTGGAGAAAGGCTGTTTCTTAAGAAGCTGTTGATCCAGACCTCTGCATTGCTGGGGAAAGGACTACCTCTGTTACACCCGAATGGAGTGGATTTCCTCTTCAAGATGGTACGCAAAAGGCTCAAGGACTGAAAGGAGGAGCACATGTCCGTTATCTCAAGAGTGTCTTCTATTTTGACAGTTGTCATAAATATAAAGGGAAGGGTAAACCCCTTTAAAATCCCTCCTGGCCACAGGAAAAATCCTCTCACCTGAAAAAAGGTTAAGAAGCTAAAGGTAACCTCTCTGGCACCTGATCAAAATGACTAATGAGGAGACAAGATACTTTCAAAAGCTGGGAGGAGGGAGAGAAACAAAGGGTCTGTGTCTGTCTGTATGCTGCTTTTGCCGGGGATAGCACAGGAATGGAGTCTTAGAACTTTAGTAAGTAATCTAGCTAGGTATGTGTTAGATTATGATTTCTTTAAATGGCTGAGAAAAGAACTGTGCTGAATAGAATGACTATTCCTGTCTGTGTGTCTTTTTTGTAACTTAAGGTTTTGCCTAGAGGGATTCTCTATGTTTTGAATCTAATTACCCTGTAAGGTATCTACCATCCTGATTTTACAGAGGTGATTCCTTTACTTCTATTAAAAGTCTTCTTGTAAGAAAACTGAATGTTTTTTCATTGTTCTAAGATCCAAGGGTTTGGGTCTGTGGTCACCTATGCAAATTGGTGAGGATTTTGGGGGGAAAGACGTGTCCAAACTACGTTTTCCATTAAACCCAGATAAAGTTTGGTGGTGGCAGTGGATCCAGGGGCAAAGGATAAAATTAATTTGTACCTTGGGGAAGTTTTAACCTAAGCTGGTGAAAGTAAGCTTAGGAGGTTTTCATGCAGGTCCCCACATCTGTACCCTAGAGTTCAGAGTGGGGAAGGAACCTTGACAACAATGAACAGGTTTGGGCGTTCAAATACCCATGTCCTCTGTTTTAGCCTTGACCTCAAAAGACAGGGTGGAGTTCTTCAGTCAAAATTAAGAGTGCATTGTAACTATTACAACTGAGTTGACCACAATGTCATGAGTGAAATACACCACTATGAAGTATATTTTCCCATTCAGAAACTACGGCTTTGATATTCTCTCTCTCCATCTCTAGAAAGTGCTACAATGATAGGAGAAGCTTGTCTACAAACAGAAGTAATATTTCACCAACAACACCTGAAAATTTGCAATACAGTTGTATAGTTGTTTATGAATATATGCTTCTGAAAGCATCCATACTCTTTGCTTCCTTTTCTTGTGGCATAGATGTTGAAGCTCTCCCAGCTTCTGATCCTCTTGCTAAAAAGTAACACAATGAGTGATTTTGGAGGAGTGCTCATAAAAATGCTTTAACCCATATTGAAGAATCTGATCTATTTATCAGACTAGTGTGGATGCAAGAGTGAGCCAATATCCCTTGCCAGCTGCAGGAGACATTACTTACTCTCTTTCTTATGTAGCTCTAGGATATAGATTCATAGATTCTAAAGCCAGAATGGACATCCAGTCTTGATTTAAAACTTCTCAGTGGTGGAGAATTCACCACGACATGGGTAAATTGTTGCAATGATTAATTATCAATAGGCTATCAACTGATGGATCTTTTCCTGAACTACCAAAAATTGGATATCCAGATTTTCCACCACCCTTCTTGGAAGGTCTTGAAAGCTTCTGAAGTCATAGTGGCGAGATCAAAGAAGATCTCATATTAACATGAGTAGAAAAAGAAGGAGGACATTCTAGCTGTTCTTGTTCTCCATCCACCAAATGATCTGCATCCCCAGCAGACAATTCTGTTGTGTATAAATGAACCTCAGGTGATGATATCCACACTAAGGCAGCAGATGGTTTCAGTAGATTCTCAGAAGAATGAAAACATTCTCTTTGTGCCTTTCACAGGAAAGCTAACCTTACATGACTTACTGCTGAGGGTGGAGCCCACATGAGCCAATCTGCCCATGAAGCACAACACCCAAAGGGATGCGGTGGTACCAGATGACAGAACAAGGAGTAATGGCCTCAAGTTGCAGTGGGGGAGGTTTAGTTTGGATATTAGGAAAAACTTTTTCACTAGGAGAGTGGTGAAGTTACCTAGGGAGGTAAACCTTCCTTAGAGGTTTTTAAGGTCAGCTTGACAAAGCCCTGGCTGGGATAATTTAGTTGGGGATTGGTCCTGCTCCTGAGGTCCCTTCCAACACCGATATTCTATGATTCTATGACATACTTTGAAAGTGGTCACAACCATAACACTTCAGAGTAGGAAGAAGGTTACCACAATTCAAGGGCTTTTGAGGAGGGTTCTTGGGTACTCCCACACACCAGTGCATTTAAAAAACAAACAAATAAAAAACTGGTTGTACAGTTGGATGACTTTTTATCTTTTAATAAAAATTATATAGCTGCCTGTGGGTCATAAGTGCTCCTTGTGCATCAAAAAGCATGGAAAAGGCTGAAATGCACAAAAATACTCAAAAACCAGTTATAGGAATAACTACTGCAGCATGCCCTCAGATTGTCAGTGAAACCCTTGTGTTGAAAAACACACGAGGACTCTAGCCACATAATACTATTGATCAGAGTCAGGCAGCTACATAGCACCTCAGATCAAGATGACGGGTGACAGCACATACTTAACATGCAACAAAAAAAGGGAAGTGAAACTGTGGGTGTTTAAAACCTCTAAATGCCAAATGGTTTATTTGTATGCCTAAATATGGGTTTAGACGCCTGGCTTGAGGCCTCCAGGTTTGAAAATTGTGGTCATTTCCCTTAGTGCTCAGTTTTGTACCACCTGGGATACACATCCTATTTAAATATGTCCCTACTGGAGATAGGTAAAATTGTTCTCAAAAAATAGGAAGCAGACTAAACATTTTCCTTCCTATTCAGTAATGTGTTCTGTAATTACACAGAAGCACAATAGAAAGCTGGACTTTACTCCCTTGCTTTGCTGTTTTATCTCACCATTAACATGTATAATTTTACAATAATCTTTCCATTAACGTTATGTGGAAGTTGGAGTTTACTCCTAGCTTTAGAATACAGGTACTTATAGACTTAGTTTTGTTTAATGATTGAAACAACCTTGGTCTCGTAATTAGATAACTAAACATTTACTGCTAGTGATAAAAATAAGCTAATAAAATACACTTTACAAATAAAAACAAGGTGGATGGTCATATATCTTTTATGGTGCCTTCTTCAGGCTGTGCATAAACAGAACAAACCTTTTTACTTTTTTCCCCCCAATAAGTCTTCTTACCTTATTTTCTACACCTAGTGAATCATTTATAATCCTTTCTATTTTCAACCCACAGACTAATGCAGCATCAGTTATACTTCCACATGGATTTTGTTTTTTTTATGTTACAGCATTACCAGAGCTTGAAGGCACAGAAATTAGACTACCGTTTACATTAAACCACACACACACACACACACACAACCTTTTCAAATAACATTTCCAGTTTGACTTAACACCTTCAAAAGCGAGAAAATTCAAAGTGAAGCCTGAAACTCCATCCTTAATTCAATGTATTGTTCCAAGCTACTGCAGAATTTATGGTATAGTATATAAGATCACACAGTATTTGAAGACCATGCAATGAAATTTCAGGTTCAGCCTTTAATTCCCTTACTTGTACTGGGTTAAGGAAGGCTCTTAATGTTAGGTTAAATTAAAGCACATATATACTTATAGTTTTTTGTTACAAATAAAAAAATGATCACACTAGGCCTGTCACAGGGTGGCTGGCTCCTGAAACTGAAGTAGATCCAGCAACCTGTGTCAGAACAAGTGCTCCCAGTTGGGCCAGTTAAGGGGGAAGGCTGTACCAGGGGCTATAAAAGGTCAGAGAGAGAGAGAGAGAGAGAAAGAGCTGGTCTACACCTGAAACTTAGCTATGTCACTCTTAGAGACAGAGTTAAGCTGATCTAAGCCGCAGTGTAGACAGCACTAGGTTGACAGAAGAATTCTAGCTACCAGCATTTGGAGAGGTGGATTTATTACAGCAACAGAAGACTCCCTTCCATCACTGTAAGTGTACGCCACTGTAGAATTTCTAGTAAAGACATAGCACCAATGAGGGGGAATTGGTTGAAAGAGGGAGCAAGCTAGTAAATTGCTGAAAGCAGAAGTGCAAGACTGCCAGAGTCCCCTGTGAGAGGAAGTGTGCCACAAGACAGGGTTTCTCTCAACCTTGCTAAGGACTTGCTGCCATACCCACAGTCTCTTTTAGGCAGACTTACTGTCCAAACTTAAACAAACCAGTTCCTCAGCTCACCCTTTACATTTTGGGCTCTCACAGCCTCCTCTCTCATGGGACTTTGGCAGTTCTGCTACTGTAGGGGTGGGCAAACTTTTTGGCCTGAGGGCCACATCTGGGTATGGAAATTGTATTGCGGGCCATGAATTCTCACAAAATTGGGGGTTGGGGTGTGGGCTCCAGCTGGAGGTTTGGGCTCTGAGGTGGGGCCAGGGATGAGGGGCTTGGGGTGGAGGAGGGGGCTGGAGGTGGAGCAGACGGGTTTGGAGTATAGGAGGGAGCTCTGGGCTGAGGCAGGGGTTGGAGTGGCGGGGGGTTCGGGCTCTGGGCTGGAGGTGTGGATTCCAGGCTGGGGCCAGAAATGAGAGGTTCAGGGTGCGGGAGGGACCTCCGGGCTGGGACACAAGGTTGGGGTATGGGGGAGCAGGCTCTGGGCTGGGGCTGAGGGGTTCGAGCAGGCTTCAGACAGGAGAGGACTCCGGGCTGGTGCAGGGGGTTGAGATGTGTGTGGGGCGGTGAGGGCTCTCGCTGGGGGTGCAGGCTCTGGGGTGTGGCTGGGAATGAGTGGTTTGGGGGGCAGAAGGGTGCTCTGGGCTGGGACCGAGGGGTTCAGAGGGCGGGAGGGGGATCAGAGCTAGGGCAGGGGTTTGGGGCGCAGGAGGAGGTCAGGGGTGCAGGCTCCAGGCAGCTCTGCACTCTGCTCTGTCTGCAGGCATGGCTCCCGCATCTCCCATTGGCCGTGAGACATGCTGGTGCTTCTGGGAGCCGCGCGGCACAGCAGGACCTCAAGGGCCGTGTTAAAGAGTCTGACGGGCCAGATGCAGTCCACAGGCCGTACTCTGCCCACCCCTGTGCTACTGCCTGCAGTTTTCTCTCTCCCAGCCAGTCCCCTCTCATTGTGTCTCTCTCTGACCCTTTATAGCCTCAGATGTAGTCCTGCTCCTTAATTGGCCTAACTGGGAATACCTGTTATGGTACAGTAGGCTACTTCAGTGCCCAACCCTCCTATTGCTGAAGACAATGTCAAAACTCCCTTTTTTATTGTTTTTATTGTTTCATATTCTCTGTGTATATATAAAGTCTGCTACAGTTTCCACGGTATGCATCTGATGAAGTGAGCTGTAGCTCACGAAAGCTCATGCTCAAATAAATTGGTTAGTCTCTAAGGTGCCACAAGTACTCCTTTTCTTTTTGCGAATACAGACTAACACGGCTGTTACTCTAAAACTCCCTTTGACTTCAATGGGAGAAAATTGGATTTCATGTATATGAGGCAACAAAGTAGATCATTTTTGCTGATTTGTGTCCGTTGTAATTCATTACTATAAGCAAACACATAATTATATGTAAGAACATGGAGCTGTTGCCAAGGATTTTGCCACTTGTTTTGTATCATATAGGCCATAATGCAGATGTGTATTAATATTGATATGTGCGTTAAAATATACTTTTAAAAATGAAATCCCTCTACTTGTTCTATATTTTAATAATGCCTAAAAGGCCAGGCCTACATTATAAACCAATTGTGAAAAGGCTCACTGAAACAAAAGCATTTTGAGTTGTAGGAACACCAATGATTTTGAAAATAAAAGAAAAATGGACCTGATGCTGCTTCCATTTAAGTCAATGGTAAGACTCCCATTCGACTTTAGTTTCAGGGTTCAGCAGATCAGTTTGAAGTGCTTAAATTCAAAGCAACACTATATCAACTCCTTTCAGGAATAAAAAACAAACAAACATACAGTAGGAGATGACATGTCACGAGATCAGAACTATGATTCTTGGTAAAACATGCATGCAGTTGAACTCCTGGCAAAGTAAAACTACAGATCGCAATCCATTTAGGATAAAATAAGAAGCTGCATTCACAGTAACATAAGCTTAGAGGTTACACCCTGCTGTAACAACCTTGTGTGTTATAAAATAAAAGGCATAAGCTGAAGGTTAAAGTCCTAGGAGACAGTGTAGGCTGCTTTCAGTGTTGTTGTTTTTTTTTACAAGAAAGTCTTTTGTTCTCTGTCTCAAGCTCCAAGGTTTATCATTTTTATTTTTGTAATTCACCAATTTTTTTGCTGTGCTTTAACTACATAATGCAAATTCCTAAATATTCCCCTTTTTAAAGAAATCTCAGTAAGGAGGGAATTAATGTTAATAGGCTACATCATACTTCCTGATCAGAGTGCGGAAGGACCCCGTCAGGTGTGGATTGTATCCCTCCTGTGCAGATGGGACAGTCGGATACACATGGCAGGCTGGAAGAGAAAAGGAGGTTCCATGTTGTGGGTTAACACTGGAGGAGGGAAACAGGGCAATATCTGGAAAAAATATTACAATAATGTGAGTCCCAAATCATGTTGCAGCTCCACCAGACCCAACAGCAGCAGGGACAGTAGTGACCACCCCTCTGCAGAGAGCCTGTCCAAGCAACATCGTGGTTAAAATGCTGGTAGATAGTGATACTTCAACAGCCTGTTGCTACACTGGTACATGCGTACAGAAATCCAGCCTTGGACAACTCTTGTGTAATTTGCCAAAGCAAGAAAGTATTTCTCAGGTTACTTTAAAAGTAACTTTTATGTAGCTGATGCTGGTGGGTCACAGGCACACGAACGAAGGTGTGTGTGTGTGCGTGCAACGGCAATGCACTTCGAGAAGAAAATGTTTTGGAGAGGAGTTGAGCTGTAGCTCACGAAAGCTCATGCTCAAATAAATTGGTTAGTCTCTAAGGTGCCACAAGTACTCCTTTTCTTTTTACAATTATAATGGTTTTGCTTGCACAGCCTGCCCCGGAAACCAGCCACTATACTGCCCAGAAGGGCAGCTGCTGTGTGGGTGCAGGGTGGTGTTTGTCCATCCGTCTACGTACATACCCTGTGCTTGGCCGGCTGCTTGTCTGTGCACGGCCTGTGCCTGGGCTCAATCTGCACCAGAAGGTTCCCCTGGCCCAGGAAGCGGGGCCGACCCGCCCTGTTTCCGCCCAGCCCGGCGGGACTCGCTGCCGGTCCGGGCCTAGACCGCGCGCTTCGAGCGGGATTCTGCGCACTGGCTGCGGACCGAGCGCCGAGCTAGGGAGACCAGCGGCTGGCGCTGGGCCGCATGGAGCTGCTGGCGCTGCACACGCGGCGGCGGCGGGGGGCGCTGGTCCCGCCCGAGCCCGCGGGAGAACCGGAGCGCGTAAGTTCCGCCCGCGGAGGGAGGGAGGAAGGGGCGCCGCGGTTTCTGGCGGCGGGCCGGGGTGGTCCGTGCCCCGGCGCGACTGCGGAAGACTCCTGGCTCCCCGGGCATGTTGCCAGGCCCGGAGCGCTCTGCTGCCACCCGGCAGGTTCCCGAGCGGCGCTCGCAGCCGCTAGCTCCTCGCGAGGGCCCCGTGAGTTCCTAAAACAACTGCAAACCCCGCGCTTCCCCCTTCTGTTTACACTACTCCGAGTTGTGCTGCGCGCTACCGCTCCTTGTCCTTTCCAGGGAGCTCGCTCGGCGTCCACGCAGGTTTGAAGCCCCCGTCACTTTTACTGAGGAAAGATAGTGATGTCAGCTGTATAAGCCTTCTGCTTCACCTTGGGGAAATCACTCCCCCCCCTCCGCCCCGTACCCTGACTCAGTTTCCCGAGCTGCAAAATGTGGATAATGGTATTGACCTCTTTTTGCTATGGAAATAGGTTACTTACGCTAAAGGGATTAGTCCACCATGGACTTTTAAGTTTCCTGCAAGTTTTGGTCCCTTGTGTTGGACCTTTGCATACATTTCGCCCTTGAGAGCCACTGAGATATGGCCCTATTGAAGACGCTTCATGTAGCTTAAATTGCTGTATCCAATATTAACTGTATGTTGTGCCAATTCTTGCAATCTTTGCTGAAGCAAATTTCATAGCTACAGCTCTAGTCCCAGAGACGCTTGTGCTTGTAACTTTACTCACGTAGCTTCATGGGACTAAAGTTCCACATCTGCATATTTGCAGGATTGGAGCCCAAATCTACAAGAAGCAGTTTGTTTGTGTAAAAACTGCAGGACTGAGTCCTTAACTCCAGAAAAGCCCTACAACGAAAGTTTTTGTGATAGTACATGTATAATAATGGGTGTCTCCTCTAGAAATTAAATGAATATTTGTGTTTATAATACAGTCATGTTCTAATTGTTAGTTGTTGCTTAACCTTGAGTAGATACTGATATGAGAAAGAGATTAAAGGATTGTGGGCATTTTGATCTCAAGACATTTTCAGGAGGAAAAATGGAAAAGTCTCATTCGTTTTGTTGTAAATGAAGTTTTTCATTGTTTAAGTAAAAGTACTATATGGTTTGAGTGATCCATTAAAGTTAATTTGAGGCTTTCCTCCAAATGTAATAGGCTTTGGATAGGTTTCTTGTAAACTACAAAGTTTCTAACAATTAAAAATGTAGTGTCTTAGGTTAAAATGAGTTGTGAACTTTCTGAGCTATATGCCACTAACTCTTGGAATTTGAGTTTATTTGGCTGGAGTTTTGGCTGTTAGCCCCGTAGCGTTAGTACTGAAATATTACTGAACTCTCTAGAGGCCCAACCCTGCATAACCTTCCACACCAGTGCTTTCACGCACATGTGAAAGTGTTTGCAGAATTCAGCCCTAGCTGAAGTATTGATTTATTTGTTTATTGTTAGCAAAATTAAAGTTGTTAAAATTGAAAGAGAACTGCATGTACGCTGATAGTTTGGTCAGACAAACACCAAGTGATGAGGATTTCACAACCTCCCTGGGAGGCCTGTTCCAGTGCTTAACTATTTTAATAAGTAGAAAGTACATTTTCCTCTATATATGCAAGATCAATAAGAAAACTGGTAAGATCTGTCATGACCTCTGTCCTCCTCCTTTCCCATTACATACAGGCTACCCATCCACCACTTCAGGTTAGTGGAACCTATTCAATGCAGAAGCAAACATAAAATTAAGCTGGAGGCAAAAATTATATAAGGCATTATGACCCAAAGCCCAACAGCAACTTAATAGGCTCACTGAGAAAATCATCATTAAGTAAAGAAACAGGACTAACAAACTGATAATTGCTGATTGGAGGAGTTCTGAACCTCTGCTCATGTCCCAAAGTGTGCAGTCACAGGCAGCAGTCAGTATCGCACAACTCTGCTAAGGGATATACATGTACATGAACATTGATAACCATTCTGTGGTGAAGCCAAAAAAGTAAAAAGCTATCAATAAATCACCATATCTAGATGTTGGTTAAGAACTGGCCGTCCCTCCCTCTGCAATACTGACTGAGCCAAGCAGACATTGCACCACTTAACACTGATTAACTAAGACATGGGCCTTGAGCGGGGAAAACTGTACCAGTTGAATCAAAATAGTGGCCCATAGCGTCTGCCTAGAGCCCATACGTTGCCCATAACACTAGCTCATAAATATCCAGCAAATAAACCATCTGAGCCCTGTAGAACGGGAGGGCAGCACGCAGGTCAGCCATGAAGACAACGGGGCTTGGGTATGTGTGACTCCCCTGGCTGTGTGGGCAATTAGGTCCCATAGTTCTCACAGTATGCTAGTCAACTGCACAATGGAAATGATACATCATAACCAATTATTGCCTCTTGTACTAGAAATCCATGTGTTATGTCAAGCACCCACGTATCACTGGGAAGGCATGCTACTAGTATTAGAGCAGTACACACAATTGTGCAGACCTGTAGCGCATTACTACCAAGCAGCCAGCATGCAATATTGCTTTCCACAACACTTCTCATGGTGGGAGGAATATGCTATGGTTCTTCTCCTCTTTCTTTTGGTAGTGAAAGTTAGGAGTAGTTAGCTAGGTTAATTTATATTGCAAATGAATGTCAGGATCCATGACTGCTCATCTGCCTAAACATGAGAGAATAATCTTTAGCAGTTAAGAAAAAGGACATAGTTTGACACGCAGACAAAGCATGTTGATGCAGATACATAGCACCCTACAGTCAGAAGAATGCAGCAGGGCATACTGTAGAACAGTAACACTCAGACCTCAGTAATTCAGGAGCCAAATTAGCAATCAGCGTTACCCAAAGGACCACAGTAGTGTGAATTCGTTATTTTATATATATATAAAAATTATTCTCACAGCAAAATGACTGACCAAGCATTATTTTATCAGCTACAATTGATTAATAACATAGTAAAAGCATCCCAATTGGTTAATAATTAACTCACACAGTGTTTTAATATCATGTGCTGCATAGAGCCACAGGAGGTACATTAAAGAGCCACTTGCAGCTCACAAGCCTCAGTCTGAGTATCACTGCTGTAAAACAGAAGTCATCTTCTAAATTACCAGCTGCTACCTCACTAGCACACGTCCCCACATAAGTGCTCATACCATTTTGAGGCTTTCCTTCTTTATGAATCAAGACCCTGGGAAGAACAATTGATACAAGTATTGGCCAGACTTGTATCCCCCACTCAACCATCATTCACAGCTGCACCCACAAACCATGTACCATCCCGTATGTGTTACAGAAGCAGTTGTTAAACCCACAGCATAGGAACCAATGACAAGATGTGATCTGGCTACACATCCCCCAGTCCCAGGTTAACATCTGTCATAAGCCAAGAGTCATAGTGTATTAACCTACACATGACTATGATGTACATTAAAACAGCTGCTTCCACAGTGCTAAAATATCTGGATGTGTGAAACCTTCCAGTCACTAAAACATACACTGAACAGGCACACAGACCATTTAGATACACACTCTCTGAAAATGTCCATAGGATGATATACTTTTGCAGCCAATGTTGCCCATGGTCAGCACAGAACTGATATGGAGTGCTATTAAGTGGTTCTACGTATATACTATTATTAGCCCTTGCATGGCAGACACACATGCTTCTACTCACAAAGCTTTCCTCAGTATTTGTTCTGGCTTTGCAGCTTGTGATGTCCCATATGTATTAAAAGAGATTGTTGTATCCCATATAGTTATTTTCTGAGTGGGTAAGGTCGGTCTGTAGACCGTTTTACTTCTAAGGGTATGTCTGCACTGCCCCTGTGGCAGCACTATGACATAGACAGTGTAGATGCTTTATTGCCGGGGGGAGAGTTCTCCCAGCGATTTAAAAAAAAAAAAAAAAGGCCATCCTGAATGAGGGGTGGTAGTTTTATCCCGGTGATAAAGTGCTGTGTATACTGGTGCTTTTCAGCACTAAAACTTTGTTGCTCAATAGCCGCACTTTAGTTAGTATTCTGCCTTATTACCAGTTGGCAGTACTAACAGTATTCACTTGCTACTGGCCTGGTTCTGAAATGTCTCACGAGGAGAGTCTGTTAGGAGTTTATTGTTGCTTTCTCAGGATAAAAGTTTTAAGCTTGAGTGAGTTCATTTCTCTAACCAAATTCATTCCAAGAAGGTGTCTCTCACCTCCTAGCTTGTAAGCATTTTTCTTTATAGTGAGTGCCAGGGCATTCACTTCGGGGAAATTAACAGGAGCCTCAAGACAACTTGTGTTGGTGCTCATATGCTCTTACTCCATTGGTTGATGATGCCTGTTCGAGTGTGACATGAGCAAAAACCCATCTAGTTAGAGGCTAACCTTGTCCATCAGAGAAATCCATTTACAGGTAAGAAAGAAAAAAAAATCTGTTAGTGAACTCTTGCTTTCAAGCCCTGTCTGACTATAAGTGAGTAGAATGCATAAGAGAAAAAGAACTTCTCTTTGTTCCTTTTTGAGGTTACACAGCCAGATAATGACTTGTCCTAGCTCAGTCATTGTAGTTTGTCCATGTGTGGTAACAAATAAGTTAGAGAGACCATTTTTCAGAGATGAGGTAAAATTATCCTCTCAGATCCACATGCCAGATCCCAACTTGCATATTCTGCTCTCTTTCCTGTGAGAGATCCTTGCATCTAGAAAGCAAATTACTAGACACAATCCGAAAGGAGAATTTTCCTCTGAAGGAGCAAATTAGTAGCCGCTCATGACTGCATCACAGGTGTTCTGTGAGCCAAGGAAGTGGAACCTGGTTTCTGTTTTAGACTTAAACTAATAGTAGAAGATTACCCCTAGTATTAATGCTGGGAAACTGGTCTTGTTTTATAATTTGCAGAGCACTGTACATAGCTCTACACTTTGTTTTTAAACAGCAAAACTCTTCCCTTTTAGGTTCCCTCTAACATGGAATCTTTGGGCCTGACTGTGGCTATTAAATTGCTGCCAACAAAGGGTGTAGTGTGCATCTCTACGGTTCGAGCAGGATCTTCTGGAGGCATCATTTTTGTGGCAGTCAGTACCCAGGGGAAACTCGGACACTGACATCCTTTCAAAGGGCATGGTGGGCATTCTGCTGCATAGGGGTAAAGGTGCCATAATGTTGTCCTCTCTGGAAAGGCTAGCACCACTTTGGATACTAGGCTTCCTCATTCTTTGTACTCTAACTGCAAAAAGCTAGTTGCTAGGTTCCTGTGCAGGGGGAAGATTCCTTGTGTCCTCTCTTCTCTCCCTCTTGTCTTTTCTTAGCCTCCCTCACACTCCTTTGCACATTATTCATCTATATGGTTCCCTTTTCCATATCTGGGTAATTCTTCCTGTATATTATAGGGGCTTGACTTAAGATAGACCTCTAATTTTTGAGAAGTTCCTTATTAACTTTGTATTCATTTCCAGGTACTTTGACTTGAAGGTTAGCAAAGGGCTTAGCATTCTCTAAGACTGCACGTTGGGAGCCTGTTTTGTACATACTTGCTGTCATCCAGCTGGAACACAGGCTGAGATATACTATAAACAAAAGATAAAACAAAACTGCCAGTGTGGTTCTTAGTATATACAGGAGAAAAATGTTTGGCAAAGAGAGAACAAAAGAAAATAGGAATAAGCACTTGACATTGAAGCTTCTAAGATGTTATGCATCTTTCTGTTTGTTTGTGTGTGTGTGTGTGTATATTTAAAATTATAAGAAAGCAGTTGACAGTCTCTCAAAACCATCTGCAATTGCATTTAGCTCAGTT
Organism: Caretta caretta; assembly: GCF_965140235.1. Classification (NCBI taxonomy): domain Eukaryota; kingdom Metazoa; phylum Chordata; order Testudines; family Cheloniidae; genus Caretta; species Caretta caretta. The sequence continues at coordinate 100,692,207 of NC_134212.1, forward strand.
AATTTTTCATATTAGTTCTTGCACCACCTGTATCACCCTTTCATGATCAGTATGTTCTACAAAGCTAGGAAATAAACTTGTGGCAACTTCACCAGTACTCAAGGGGAAGAGGGATTTATCTGGAAACCTTCCTCTTTCTCCTCCAAACACTCACACCTACTTTGTTCCTAAAAGGATAGGTTGGTGTGTATCTTCTCTGTAGAAGGATCTGTTCTTTTCTGTCTTTCCTAGGATAGAATATGACCTTGTGTTTCTTGTCTTGAGCCCTGGACCCACATTGGATATAGTGCATAAAGCGATCATTAGATTGAGTTTACCATTCCTGGTAAATAAAGGGTCATTCTGATGTAATCTTGCCTAGTGGAAACTAGGCTTTCTGAACAGCTGACCTGTTGCGCCTTATTAATTGTAAACTTAATAGATCTTGCGTTATTTGGATTCTGTCCACAGTCAGAATTGATTTATTGGTTTACTGTTCTTCTTCCCTGAGATGATGCTCTGCTTTCATATAATTTCAGTATAGTTTAGTCTTCTCTGCAGCCAACCTCTCTAGAAACTTCAAGTTCTTTTGGCATCAGTATGATAAGATTTTGTCAGCCAACTACTCTGTATGCTAAATTTCCCTCACTGATATTAAGTATCTTAAACCCAAAAAACAATACCTTGAATTTATTTTTGATAAGCCAAATTTCTTACAATGCATAGCAGTAAATCACTTTTTCCTTTTATCCTTCATTTCATACATCTTGTTAGTTACGTTGCTGTACTGATATGCCATAGCCTTTAATAAAGGACAAATTCTACAACAACAAAGGGAAAAGGATGTTTTCCCAGTGGAGGAAAGCCTGTCTTTAGAGGACCTTCTCAGGCTATGTTATTATATTATTCACTTTCTTACTACAATACATATTTTACTTTTTGATTTACCTCCCTTACAAATATGCTTTATTCCTCAGTAGCGTTCTTGTTTCAACTGTTCTCCACTGAGGTTCCTGGCGTATTGATCCATTTTATTTTTACATAACAGGATTTTTTTTATATATATTCAAATTTTAAATTTAGTTTCCATGCTTCAGGAGCCTGGTTAGTTTGCTGGCAAGTCATCTCCTGCCTATGAAGTTCTTATGCTACTGGGAGAGAGAGAATATTTCACTCGGTATTCATTGTGAAGATTGACTCTGTCAATAGACAGTACTGGAATCTGCAAAGCAATCTATGCTAATGGGCCAATATGTAACACTGATCAACACTGGGGTACGGAGAGGAAAATGTAGATTATTGTACCATGATACCACATATTAAAATGTTGCTATTCCTAAAAACAAAGTTGGTTCAAAAAGATATTGGGGAAAATTTTCAAAGCTACGTTATTTAGAAGCCTAAGTCCTATTTTCAAAGGTAACTTAGAGATTCTGAATAAAGCATGAAAGTCAATGGGACTTAGGATCTGGAATGTCTAAGTCATGTTTGAAAATGGGACTTAGATGCTTTTGAAATTTTTACCCATCCTCATCTTGTTCTGTAAAGCCCCTCAATATAATCGGGCTATGGAAATTTTGCACACTTGAGAATTGAACTCAAGATTCTTATCTGTTACGGGTTTTCAGGATTTTCTTTTTTTAATTGCAGTGGACTCTGCTTTATGACGATAGGTACATATTGCTTTTTATTCTTTTAGAAACGAGTATGCAAGAGTTTAGAGCCCATTCCAAATGAGAGTGATTTTTGCCACCAATTAAATGAATGTGCTATGGATTACTGGACTATGGAGCTGGATTCTATACAGAAAGGTACCACAGAACAATTTATTCCTCAGACCCCTAAGGAAAAGCCAAATTCAATGGTATGTTTACATCACCAACAATAACTATTTATTAGTAGAACATGTTTAAAATACATTTTATAATAAAATTGCAAATAATTGCTTTTTTTGAGAGTTTTGTATATGTTTTTGTTAGATTTTTCAAAATCATGGAAGCAAAGGTACTGCCCAGCCTTGCCCAAGATGTATTGCAGGAGAATCTGTAAGTATATTAACCTTCTTACTGTGACATAAAAGATAGACTTGTTCTTAAATATTAGATCCATAAAACATAAAGTTAATAAAAATCGCAGTTACATTTCTCAGGAATAAAGCATGTAAATAAAAAAGGCAGATTGATTTAGCTTTTCCGAGGTATGCTAGCAGAGTACAAACTAATATGTTTCCACAATCAAGTTGAAAATATAGAGATTGCAAGCATATTTTTCAAATTCGCTCTAAAAAGCAGTTTACTGAAGTAACTGAATGCATTTTTAAGTAAAAATAATGCCTCATCTCCTCTTTTCCACTAGTATTTCTCATTAAGATAGTTAAGAAGAGTAGAGTCCCTGAACATTTCAGATTTTTAATAGGTACCTGCTTACTTTTTTTTAGATATTGTGCTGAGTATTCCAGTGATGGTGTGATGCTTTGGGAGTTCATACAGGCCAGTAAGGCATTCTGTCACCTCCTGCCCTGTAACCTTGGGTGCCTCTGTGCTATGCAGCTTTGGCTCAGAGTCCTGATACCTGCAACATGCTCACAGCACCATGGTCTCCCCTGGCCAGCCCAGTTACTCCTTGCAGGATGACCCCCAAAACCCTTGCAGTTCAAGTCTCCCCAAAACCATTTCCCCTGCAGTGTCCGGTCCCTCTTACTGGATATTCGCAGAGGTAACACTGAGTTCGCTGCCTCCAAAGAACCAGTATGCGCAACAGCTTGTTAGGTCAGCTGGAGTTATACCCAAAACCACCGTATTACCCAAACACAGATGGTATGTAGTAAAACTAAGAAAGAGCATAGGTTTAAGTGATTTCAAGCAAGAGTGAAAGAGATATGAAAGGGTTACTAACAAAAACATCATGCTCTCTAGTGTATAAAACTTAATTCTAGCAAAGTATAGCTTTGTCTAACAAGTTTCAGAGTGGTAGCCGTGTTAGTCTGTATCAGCAAAAAAAACGAGGAGTACTTGTGGCACCTTAAAGACTAAAAAATTTATTTGGGCATAAGCTTTCGTGGGCTAAAACCCACTTCATCGGATGCATGCAGTGGAAAATACAGTTGGAAGATATATATACACACAGAGAATATGAAAAAATGAGTGTTGCCGTACGAACTTTAAATGAGACTAATCAATTAAGGTGGGCTATTATCAGCAGGAGAAAAAAAAACTTTTGTAGTGATAATCAGAATGGCCTATTTCAAACAGTTAACAAGAAGGTGTGAGTAACACTAGGGGAAAAAATTAGAATGGGGAAATAGTTTTTACTTTGTGTAATGACCCATCCACTCCCAGTCTTTATTCAAGCCTAATTTAATGGTGTCCAGTTTGCAAATTAATTCCAGTTCTGCAGTTTCTCATTGGAGTCTGTTTTTGAAGTTTTTTTTGTTGAAGGATTCCAACTTTTAGGTCTGTAATTGAGTGACCAGGGAGGTTTTTTTTTAACTCACACCAAGTTTTTTCTAACAGTTTTTTTTAACTCACACCAAGTTGTCAGCATTCTCCAGCCTGTTTAGCAGGACCCATCTTTCATGAATACAAAGCACTGACTTCTTTGTTCTCTCAGCTGATGGACACCCCAAAGTCTTTCAGCAGTTCCTTATGTCACCAAAGTTTATCTTTGTCTTGGTGGTCAGGAAGCCCTCCAAGGGACTCTAAGGTGCCACAAGGACTCCTCATTGTTTCAGCTTTCTGTGTCCATCATGGAGCCTGTACCATCTTAATTTTGCAGTCCCCTCTGATTTACAGTGCGAATGATCTTCCTGAAATCTGCATTGCAAATGAATAGCCCAGTTGTCCTTGTCTCTGGTCACACCTGGCTTGATTTGCAGTTGAGCCAAAGAGGTGTTTGCAGTTCTTCTTTGCCTGGGGGAAACAGTTTTGCCTCCTTTGTCTGTTCACAGACTATGAAAAATATAAGATTTTTATTTTAAAAACAGCATTGTAACATGCATTTCACAGTGATATTAATGTCTAGTTTATTAGTTTTCAAATGATATTACAAGACACCTTTTAAATAAATATAGTAGAACCTCAGAGTTATGAACACCAGAGTTAGAAACTGACCGGTCAACCACACAGCTCATTTCAACCAGAAGTATACAATCAGGCAGCAACAAAGAGAGACACAAAAAAGGCAAATACATACAGTACTATATTAAACATAAACTACTAAAAAAAATAAAGGCAAAGTTTAAAAAAATATTTGACAAGGTGAAGAAACTGTTTCTATGCTTGTTTCATTTATATTAAGATGGCTAAAAGCAGCATTTTTCTTGGCCTAGTACAGTTTCAAGTCAATATTCAGTTGTAAACTTTTGAAAGATCAACCATAATGTTTTGTTCAGACTCATGAACATTTCAGAGTTACAAACAACCTCCATTCCCAAGGTGTTCGTAAGTCTGAGGTTCTACTGTATTATGACAACAGTGTGAGAAATTTACTGTTACATACGAGGGCGGCCCTAGCCATCTAGTATTGGGTGCTTTTCGGGTCCCAGATGGGCAAAAGAGGAAGTGCTGTCTCTACAGTGTCATTTCCTACCAGATCCCACAGAAGATTTACCATCCATTGGACATCCACACACAAAGCTTATAGGGAAGCCCCTAAAAATGTATTACTCTGAGAGTTACTGTTAAATTTTGTTTGCACCCTCTACTGTTGAATCCATCCAAGCAGAGTTCTGCAAGAGCAGCCAGTAGGAGAATGGGAGGGATATGTGAATGAAGTCTCAGTCAATCTTGAGGAGAAGGTTGAACATCTAGGGCAGTGATACTCAGGCTGAGGCTCGCAAATGGTTCTTTAATGTGTCTCCTGCAGCTCTTTGCAGCACATGATATTAAAACACTGTGTGATTTAACCAATCAGGATGCTTTTATTATGTTATTAACCAATTGCAGTTGATAAAATAATACTTGATCAGTCATTTTGCTGAGAGAATTATATATATAAACTAAATATTTCCCATCATACTGTTTGTTTAAATATGAATAGACCATACTATAGTAAATGAAACAAACAATGAATTCACACTGCTGTGGCTATTTTGGGTAATGTTGATCGCTAACTTGGCACTTGAACCACTGAGGTTCACTGAGTATCACTGATCTAGGGTGAAATCCTGGACTCAGCTAAATCAATGGGCAAACTGCCGTTGACTTCAAGAGGGCTAGGATTCCATGCCTAGAGTCAAATGTTGCAACAAGCATCTCTTGTAAGGCATTGAGGGCCAGATTTTTAAAGGTATGTAGGCACCTAAAGGTGCATCAGATTCCTACTGGGATTTTCAAAAGCACACAGGTATCTAACTTCTGTTGATTTCAATGAGAGTTAAGCAAGTAGGCACCTTTAAAAATCCCAATAGGCACCTCTGCATATCTGTAGACACCTAAATATATTTAAAAATCTGCCCTTGACTGTCTTTCCCTCCCACTGAAGTCACTGAAAATTGAAGAATCTGTTCTATTAATCAACTTGAATTATCAAGTTTTATAAGCTTTTGTTGTGAACATATTGCGTATTCTTTCTCCACATGCAAACTGTAAAATGCATCTTTGGATCAAAACCCAAATTGTTTTAGAATGTTACTTCCATTTTAGAGAAGTCGCTCTTTGACCTCTAACTTTTTAAAATGGTTTTCAGAATTACAAGTGCCAGCATTAGTGTTAATAAGATTCTTCAGTTTTAATGTGAAACTAATTTTTGATGAATTACACAGTTGCAAATTAGTCCTGGAATACATTATACCCAGCTTTAGGTAATATTTGTGTATACCTCATAATTTCAAATAACATAATTTCTATTTTGGCAGTAGCATTAGAAATGCAATAGTCTTGTGCCTCTCTTCATTAAATTTTACATCAGTAAATGTAAGAACAAATTTATGAGCCAAAAAAAAAAAAAAAAAACTTGCCAGGTAAAATTCAGCCCTTGTGTAAGTGGTTGCATCTATGAAAGGCTAATACCATGGATGATCTGTTCATGTTGCTCTTAAATTTAGTGCATTCAGTAGACATATCTGATAGTGGAAAAGAGAGTTTTCTTTATCCCAGTCTCTTCTTATAGCTCTAGTTTTCCTATATAGGAACATGACAATTTCAAAACTAAAGATCTATTTTCCACCATATATTTCAGCTTGCAAAGCATAAGAATTTCAAATTATAGCTTTACGGGGCTTCTCTTTTACTCTTCTAGGTAGGTTTGCCCACCCAAGAATGGATAAATACTTTTCCCAGTTAAAGCAGAGCAACTTTAAAATGTCTGGATCAAGTGAAACTATGTCTTCAATGTGCCATGAGGCGATTAGGAACAAAAGCATTTGTCCATGCTTGATACAGGAGATCATATTGTCAGTGGAGGCAGAGGTCAAGGATTAAAATGTAATGGGGTTGACATGGATCATTTAAAGATCAGCATGTATAGACTCACTCATTACGTTCTGTTTGACTAATCAGCTACTTCTGGCCAATATCATAAGAGAAAAAAATACACATATTTTGATCAATTGATCAGGAACCAAACTGGTACATTTTTTTCATTCACAAAACAATTTTAAATTACAGTGTATCAGACTACAGTATAACACCTTGCAAAGGTGTTACTAGCTCAGCTAACTAGTAACTTTCTGCAGAGATCAAATTTCACCTTAAAATATTTAAAGGCTTGTCATTCACAGAGATCCAATTCTGATACCTTTCAAAATAATTACCCTGGAAATTATACTCCAATATGGCTTTAACAAGGAGGAGGAGCCCAGATGTGGGAAGAGATAAAGCATGCCTCTATTGATTTTACAAGGAATAACATAAGATATGTTAAAGTCACATAAGAAGCTGTACATTCTACAGTTTATAGTGGAGTACAAATGAATTAAAGTAAAATATGGCAGCTAGATTGAGGTAAATCAGACACAAAGCCTAATGGGCTGAGACAACCCTTTTGTGGTTATTGGTGGGCCTTTTATAAGCACTGTGTTTTGCACTGGGAAATCCTGATTTTATGCAGTGTATGGGGAATGTAAAGAACTTGACTAACATCAGCAATTCCTGAATGCTTCCACTTTTAGGTCTGCACTTAAAAGTGTAGAGAGGACAGGATTCAAGCTTAAACTGGTTAGCTAATATAGGAAGGGGCAAGGTAAAAATTACATTTAAATACTGTGCTGTGAAAAATGCAACTGAATTAAACTAGTACTAGGGGTGGGGTGAGGAGAAGTTTTTATTTCAACAGTTTCTACTTTTAAGCATTCTCTGGATCAGAGTTTGAATGTAAGAGAAACAAAGGGTGGGGGGGGGAATGCACAGGTGAAAAGTTTTGGGACAAATTTGTTTGAATTACTTTAAAAAAAATCCTTTATATTAGGCTACACAGTGTGAAAGGGTCATTTTTGTTTGATCTGTTTGTAAAATATATACCCACAAATAGTTTATTTAATCATGTAAAAATGTATACATAAAAATGAACAAGATAATTTAAAATAAGTCCCCAGCCAGAAAATAAAACCTTAACCCATTTGGACTGTGCTAAATTCTTTTATATTTAATCAAAAGAGTATGCTTTCTAACATGCTAACAGTTAACACCAATGGGATGTTAAAATTGTCAATATATTGTATGCAATTCTGTTGTATACTTTTTTGTATGCATAACATTTTAACCAACATATGAAAGTCTTATCCAAAAGAGAACCATATTCCCAATAAAAATGACATTGAAAACTTCCTTGATTATCCAGATTGATTCATTGTCCACTATGTCATTCAGCTGCTCAAGGTATGATGCTTTTAGTGGTACAGTGTATATTTCTCTTGGACCAAAGAGTTTTACTGCACAATGACAAAAATGCTGCATCGGTTTTGTTTTGTTTTGTGACGTGTGAAACTTTGTCATTTCAGGGACACTTCAACCATATTATGGGCTTCTAGAAGAAGAGAGCCTGCAAAGCAGAAATGTTCGATTTCTGTTTTTAAAACGTAAGAACGTGCATGTGTAAACACCATACAGCTGGATTTCTGTACACACCCATTCAATTAATGTGGATCTAGATTTGTTATACATTATATAAGATTTTGTGCGTTATGTTGTATTTTTAATACAAAATCCATATTCCTTTGTTTTTATAGTTTAAGAAGTTATTAGTGCAAATAACTTCCATCTTGATCCTTCCTTCCTACTCCCTCCCTGAGGCCCTTCACACAGGCTAGTGTTTCATTCAGACATAGGTGTTTTTAGTAATGGGTAAAGAAAGTCATGAAAGTAGGTCTGATTTTGCTTTGTTATAAGAGTTTAGTTAGCCCAGTGTCCAGTCCTGCAAACCCTTAGTTCTCTTGCTCCACTCTCTGTTCCTTTTGGGCACCTGTTGGGGCACTGGTAGTGACCATCCCTGTGCTCAGATGAGAACAGGGACTGCATTTGTAGCCTAGCTTTTTCTAGAAGTTTATACAGATTGACAAAGCAGAGGTTCTCTTTACACACCCACAGCCTCTGTACACTTGCACAGAGGCCAATAACAATCTGGTCCTAAGCTTTCCATTGTTTGTTACTCACCAAAAACATATTCCCCCATCCATTTTAAGAACTTTCTACTTGTTTATAAATGAACACAGTTTTACACACACACACACACACACACACACCCATCTCTGAAAAAGAAATACTATTTTTGCAACATTCCAGCATGTGAAATTGAATGGTAACACCTGTGCTATGCAGTTCCCTGCTCAAAGCTGCCAAGGACGCAACCAGTTTGCCACTGCTTAACTTTAGTAGGGAAGACTCACTTGCTTTCCAGTTGTTGGTTTGGTTGCTGGATCTTGGCCACTGCTGAAATTGTTTGAACGTTATTTTAATCTCTATTTCTTGACAGTATTCATTATTTATATTTCATTTTTATCATATGTATTATATTAAAGTTTTCAGGCATCCTAACATAGGGCTCGATAATGCTGTCAGAGTGAGGATGAGGGATGGGTGCACTGTCCCAGGGGTTGCTCTGGGAGGAATTCACTGGTGGAAGGTTCTGGAGCAGAGGAGGTATAGCCAGCATATTGGGCACCTGCCTGGGAGACTGATGGCATATGGCCCAAACTCTTTCAACTTTCTTTTGCTGTGTTATACCCCAGAAGGTGCACACAGAGAGAAATCTCTGAGCTACAGTTGTACCTAACTGCTGCTCAAGGGAGGGCTTCCTTTAAGCAGCCAGTCAAATAGGTTAGCCCAAAACAAAGATTATGGGCCAGATCCTTCACTCTAGTTAACCTATGATCAGCACAGGGGCAGCAGGGCAGAGTTGGCATTAGAACAGTATTCTGCCTCCGCAGTTCTGGGAGCATCCAGGGACCAGTTCAACTCCCAGAGCATCTTAGGACTGCAGCCCTGAAGCTGCAAGTACACCAGGCTGGTAATAGCTCTCTAAGGGCTAGTATTCAGACAGGAATTGACAGGGCACAAGACATTCAAGCCAAGTCCCCTTCAAACCGCTAGAATGCCTTTTGTGTTGGGTGGAGGTAGAAGGAGCACATGGTGTAGGGATGGCTGTTTCTTAAAAATATATGAATCTTAAATTGATACCACATTGATGGACACCATCTAAAGAGCAAAGACAGGCAATAAGCATGACTAGGTATGAGTTTCTCTGCAGTTATAGTATATGTAGATGGTCGAAGGTACAAAGGCATCTGAAAGTTCAGTTATTGCACAATGACTCAAACGCTCTTTTGTTTTATGAAATAAGGTCTGGTCCACACCTAAAATTTATGTCAATCTAGCTATATCACTCCAGGGGTGTGAAAAATTCTCACCCCTTAGAGATGTAGTTAAGTCTGTTTACGCCCCTGTGTAGAAACCACTAGGTCAATGAAAGAATTCTTCCATCAACCTGGCTGTTTCCTCTCAAGGGGTCGCCTCTCTACAACTATTGAAAAACCTTTTACCTCACTGTAGTAAACGTCTACACTTTCGTGCTACTGCAGCACAGCTGCAGCACGATAGCTGTGCCCCTACAGCACCTATAGTGTAGATGAGCCCTAAATTTAATCATGGGTATAACAATATATAGCTAAAGAAAAGATCGGGCTGAAACAACATGTAACCAAAGAAGTGATGGGGCAAAAGCAGACTTGACTCTGCTCAGGAATGAGTTTGTGCCAGTACATATTATAGCAATAGTGTGTCACCAGTTTTAAAACATTGGAAGATATGTCTTTATGTATTATCAGTTTGGAGAGATGCTTATTTGTTAACAAAGATATGAATTCTTTCAGTGAATTATTGATAATGTCCATGCATATTTCTTCTGTTTGATCTAAACTGCTGAGCTTTAATTCTGTTATGAGATGTGGCAAAAAATGAGGGTCCAAGTATTGTTCACTGTGCCCTTCATAATTTTTATATCATGTTCCCACTAACTCTTCTTCCTTCAGGCTATACAATACTTGGTTTTTGTAATATCTCACCTTACAGAAATCACAAGGATTGGTCCCGGTCCTTGGCGGTATTAGAGTGTTGATTAAGTTATACTAGTGTTTGATTATAATGGGTTTTTTATCACTTTTGCTGCACAGTGGGAAGGTATTTCATTATGTTATCCACAATGACTCCCAAGACTTCATCCTTGGACTATACTGTACCTGTTGAGTCCAACAACAAGAGAATTTTAGACTGTTCTTACCACTTTTGCTTGTAACATGAGCATGGGCCTGTTTCACCATTGCCCTGCATCTTGTGTGGTCACTTACCCCAGAGCAGAGGAATAATATGCTAGCAAATCAGACTGGTAGCATTTTACATCTCTTTGCACTGTCTCATCCTTTAATGTTTCAGCGATAGTGTTATTCATTTGAATAGACTTATATGTACTGAACATTTAAATGCTACAGTTCGGAAAGTAAATTGGAAAAAATCATAAAAACTGTACACCAATTTCAGAATAGGTTGTCACAAAAATAGTTAATTTATAGTTATCTTTTGCACTGTATAGCAACAGTATGAGACTTCTTTATTTGGGCTGTCAATCGCCGTTAACTCATGCGATTAAATCAAATTAATTTTTAATTGTGACTAATCAGTTTTAATCGCATCATTAAACAATAGAATACCAATTGACATTTATTAAATATTTTTGGATGTTTTTCTACATTTTTAAATATATTGATTTAAATTACAACACAGAATACAAAGTATACAGTGCTCACTTTATATTATTTTTATTACAAATATTTGCACTGTAAAATAACAAAAGAAATAGTATTTTTCAATTCACCTCATACAAGTACCGTAATGCAATCTCTTTATTGTGAAAGTGCAACTTACAAATGTCTTGCAGATTTTATTTGTTACATAACTGCACTCAAAAACAAAACAATGTAAAACTTGAGAGCCTACATGTCCACTCAGTCCTACTTATTCAACCGATTGCTAATACAAACAAGTTTGTTTACTTTTACCGGAGATATTGCTGCCCATTCCGTATTTACAGTGTCACCTGAAAGTGAGAACAGGCATTCACCAGCACTTCTGTAGCGAGAATTGCACGGTATTTACATGCCAGATATGCTAAACATTTGTATGCCCCTTCATGCTTCAGCCACCATTCCAGAGGACATGCTTCCATGCTGATGCCACTCGTTAAAAAAAATAAATGTGCTAATTAAATTTTGACTGAACTCCTTGGGTGAGAATAGTATGTCTCCTGCTCTGTTTTACCCGCATTCTGCCATGCATTTCATATTATAGCAGTCTCGGATGATGACCCAGCACACGTTCATTTTAAGAACCTTCACTGCAGATTTGAAAAAACCCAAAGAAGGCACCAATGTAAGATTTCTAAAGATAGCTCCAAAATCTGAGAGGGATGAGGTGTGGATCATGCTTTCAGAAGCTTTAAAAGAGCAACACTCCAACATAGAAACCACAGAACCCAAACCACCAAAAAAGAAAATCAATCTTCTGCTGGTGGCATCTGAGTCAGATGAAGAAAGTGAACATGTGTCAGTCTGCACTGCTTTGGATCATTATCGAACAGAACCTGTCGTCAGCATGGACACATCTCCTCTGGGATGGTGGTTGAAGCATGAAGGGACCATATGAATCTTTAACGCATCTGGCATGTAAATATCTTGTGACACTGGCTACAACAGTGCCATGCGAACGTCTGTTCTCACTTTCAGGTGACACTGTAAACAAGAAGCGGGCAGCATTATCTCCTGCAAATGTAAACAGACTTGTTTGTCTGAGTGACTGGCTGAATAAGAAGTAGGACTGAATGGACTTAAAGGCTCTAAAATTTTGCATTGTTTTATTTTTGAATGCAGTTATTGTTTGTACATAATTCTACATTTGTAAGTTCAACTTTCATGGTAAAGAGATTGCATTACAGTACTTGTATGAGGTAAATTGAAAAATACTATTTCTTTTGTTTTTTACAGCCCAAATATTTGTAATAAAAAATAAAGTGAGCATTGTACATTGTGTTCTGTGTTGTAATTGAAATCAATATATTTTAAAATATAAAAAACATCCAAAAATATTTAACTAAATTGTATTCTACTATTGTTTAACTGCAATTAATCGCACGATTAATCGCAATTATTTTTTTTAATCGCTTGACAGCCCTAAACAATACTATAAAACTGTTGGAAGAAAACGCTCACTTAGCTAAGTGATGACGATTATGAATTGATCTAATCTACTGTGCTTTAACAAATTAGAGAATGAAGTCCTTCCAGCCTATTTCAACCCTCACCTGCCACTGTGAGTTTGCAAAAAGTATTAGGTAAACCAGTTGTCTCTACCAGTTCACATAATACATATGGTTGTTGTAAAATACGGAATAGTTGTATAAAGCAGAATATAGTGTTCCCTTCTGTTCCTCAGAGAAAGACCCATTAAGAGAATTTCTGCTTAGACCTTGCCACACTTCTCCATGAATGAGGAATTTCATTTTAACTTTTGCATCCCCACACTCTTACTTAACAAGCCAATTTTCTCTAGTCCTTTAAACACCATTTGTTATTACTGTGCTTTAGTTCTGGATATCACCTAATTCTCTTGCTGCTTAAGTAAACCTTAAAACCTGAGATTACAATTTGCACTGAAATTATAGGTTATTTCAGATCTGCATTTTTAGTCATCTTGTAATTCTGATGCTTCCACCTTTTTTCATAGTCTGCAAAACAAACAGAAAAAATTGGTCAACCATTCCTCTGATGCTAATCAACAGTCTTGCTACTTTTGATTAGCATTGGTGGCTTTACTGTACAGGAAGTAGGTCCTTCACTAATCAAAGTCTTATCAAAATTACTTCTCAGATTAATTCACATTGTGAAAGTACATTCATCCTAACTTCGTAATGGCATCTACTAACAATCCCCTTAATACTTTTTTTCTTAATGTAGTTTACAATAAAATACTGAAAAACTTCTGTGATGTAAAATTATAAGAGGAAGGTATGCAGCGTATTTTTTAAAATCACAACAGTCTAGGATCCACCAATCTAACAATCCACCCATTGTTCTGAACTTGTAGTGTACTGCACATAGCCAGAAGCCCTAAAATTAATTCAGCCAGCCTACTTGTGTTTCTGAGGATGCTGCTAGATGCTGTTTAATAAAATACTTCTGTGTAGATTCAAATCCAACTTTATGTATAGTGTCCATAACCATTTGTGAAACACCTAGTATAGTTAAGCATCACTTTCTGGGGCCCTATCATATTCCCAATCAATTCAATGGCAAACTCCTAATCGTTTCATTGGGAGTAAGACAGGGCCCTCTAGGTGTCCCTGATGTTCTTCCCTTGGCCTTTTCACAGGACAGTCACTGTTGTTCAGTATCAGATACCAACTTTGGCTGGTTCTTAGTGGAAACAATGTAATTTCTCTTGATTTTCATGAACTAGAAAATATGTAAAATTCCATTGCAGAAATTGAGTGGGTGACTTTTCATTTCCGTGTCTGAAGCTTTAGGGCAACTCTGGGCTGCTTTGTAGTATGTTTACATGCTAGAATGGTTTTGAAATTTTTTTTCCCCCAATGGAATATGGAATGCGTGTCTAAACAGGCCAGTATGAAAACCTTTTGAAAGTGAGATCTTTTAATATATTAAAGACATAACAATACTAATTTTTTTAATGTATTGTATTTGTCATCCAGTTCCAGGCTTGCCATCGGTCAGAATGGTAAAGCTGTTGTAATGGGTACAGACAAATACAATACAGATTTGGCGAGGTAAGCATTCTTCAGCGAAGACTTGTCTTAAATCTGCACTAGAACCACAAAATTATTGTTTTGAGAGTTTTCCTTACCATATGATGTAGCACTGTGGTATTTTGATTTTATTGGTAATGTTATATACACTTTATATTTCCTAATGTTTATGCTTTTGTACACAAAATAACCTGTAGGAGGTACATTTGAATGTGTATAGCAATACACAGACTTGTTTCCTGGTTTTAATCCAGATATAACTGATACAATCTAATATTTTTATCTGATCTTTTTTAACTTTGTATTTTGTAAATTGCTGTTCACAAAAGCAGTAAACACCATCTTGGCTTAAAAGTGTGAAAGTGACTGTTTTTCCTTCACATTCCCATTCATAATCAAGTTACACTCTTCAGATGGTTGAAGTATGTAGCTAAATGTACACCATTTTTATTTTGTACACCACTGTAGAGCCAGGTGCCGTTTCCCCATCCCATGCCAGACAGTTCAATCCCTGGTCTAGTGTAATCACATATGAAACTACTAACATTTTGAAAACAAACTCACTTCCCTCAAGCTCTGTTTTAGTAAAGTCCTGAACAGCATCACCCTGCCTACACTCTGGGTCAATGGCAAAAGAAAATGTCTCCAGTAAATATACATGAAACCTTCCATCCTAACTTTCCCCTTACTCTTGGTTTCTTTCAGGACTCTTTCTAGACTGACACCAGTCTTTTAGTCCTCACCTCAAGCTTAATTGCTCAAGATGTTCTATAGTGCCTAGAGAGACCTACAACAGGTCTTCTCCTTCACCAACTGCCATTTTCTTCAGGTCTCCTCAGAGGAGAGACCACAAATCTGTTCGCTCCAGGTGTCTCATTACACAATGAAAGGGCTTTATATCCTGCCTCTTTCCCCATCATACATTGCTGCAAGTCCTAAAGACCTTGGGAAATTACCAGTTCTAGAATGCCCTGTGCCTTGTTTCCATCCAAAGCAAAGTAGCAGCTGTCTTTGAACCCCTCTTTAGGATGCCAGTGTTATAGAGTTATAAATTAAACTGTAAATCATGTCTTATAAATGAGAAAATATTTTTTTAAAAAACCTGATGTATTGGCTTGCATTCATTCCAGTTATGGTGCAGATTTCTTTTAAAAGGAGCCCTAAGAAAGGGAACATTAAAGGAATTACACTTTTCTGATTTTTACTATTATATATCAGAGTATTATTTATTTGTATTATTGTAGCAACTAGGAGCCCTAATCATGGACCAGAATCCCACACTGCTGTACAAATGCAGAACAAAGTCCTGAAAACTCACATTCCTGAAAAAGGAATAATCTTACTTAAGAAGTTAATATTTGAAGCCAAGATGGGCGATACAAGACCTGATTTTTCCCTGCTTTTCATCTTGTGTAGCCATTTACACCTGTGTACAGTGGGTGTAAAATACTGACATCAGTGCAAGTTAATCATAGAAATGTAGGACTGGAAGGGACTTTGATAGATCATCTAGTCCAGTCCTGACTCAATGCAGGGGACTAAGTATTATATAGACCATCCCTGGCAGTTTGGTTTTGGGGGTGGTTTTGAGGATTGGATGAAGGATTCTGATTTGGTTGTGTTTTACATCCACTCTGCATGGATGAAAATTGACTACACACCATTCAAGAGAAGAGAATCAGGCCTCTACTACCGGCTTGATGTCTGATTTGAGCAAGTAAGAGGGGCTGATCCAATGTGAGAGTGAACATGAAAGGGCCAGGATAAGAATAATACATTTTTATGTTAAAATAGAGTTTACTCAAAAGGTTTCTTTTGTTTCTTGGGACAGGGGATAATTATCAACAAACTGTATTGGCACTCATATTCTACTTGGCTGGATGGTGCTGGCCATTCATGAAACTGCGTCATCAAAACTTAGAGGCATTTTCATAGGCTTATCAATGCCAGCAGGTGAAACTCAGAAATGAATACAAAAAGTTACAGTATATTTGAAACTTGAACAAGAGTCATGCTGTAAATTACCAAGCTGACCTTTTACATGCAAAACCAAAGCAAATCTAATGCTGATAACCCTATCACCATTTGGTAATACTGTAAGAAAACAATGTAATTGAAGTATTTGACCTATATTAAGTCACATTTCAATAATTTTGTTTTTATAGTAATTTCAGATTTAAACGGAAAGTGCACTAATAGCAAGTCTAACATTAGGACTCGTATCTTACCATTAGTCCATGTGGAACGCCCGCTGAAGTTAATGGGAATTTTGTATACAAACTAGTGGCACGATATAGTCCTAATGAGTACAATATCCTGAAGTTTGACTGATGCAGCAGATTTTATTTTACCAGTTATTTCTGAAAAGAAAACTCTAAAAATGTGTACCAGTTGCATTATAGGTGCTATGCATATGCTTAAGTACTTTGCTGAATCGGGGACCGAGTGAACATGCTCAGCCCATGAATTAATTTTTTTGTTTATATCACACTTGAACAAAAGCATAAGTGGCCAATGAAATCTCAAGAGTTTTGCGGCACCTGCTGAGGTGCTGAGGCACCTCAAGTATTTTCCAAGTCCCAATCTTGCTCTTTCACACACTGAGTGAACTTTCCCAGCTTGTCTTCCCAGCTACTAAGGCCACCACAAAAAGGACACGTCTCTGTCAGACACATACATCTAAAAATGAGAGAAGGAAAAGAACAAAAATCTTGTGATGAGGTTCTGCCATCCAGGGTTCTCCACATCTCCTTACCTAACATGTGGGGCTCTAGAGTGCCTACTATGGTTTCTGAGGCCAGTTTCTACAGGTCAAGGGAGTAGGTATGCCAAGGTAATACTAAAGGTCTAGCTTCCCTAGTTCTTTTTGCAATAGTCTTCAGGCCAGAAACAGTCCAAATGGAAAGCAACACATAAAAAGCCAGGTGAAGTTGTTGTTATTGTTTTTTTTAAAGCAAGTGTTAAAGTTCCTTCCATCCTACCTGTTAAGGTCAAATTAGTTGTTACTGAAGTCACTACTGATGTTTGAGCCTAAGCTAGTGTCAAAGCCTGTGTTGGTTTTTCTAGTCAACCTTAGATCTCCTCTGACTTGAATTTATTGTTAGAAGTCGCAGACTTTGTAGATATGCTGTTTCAGAATCTAGTATTGGAAAATAATATTCAAAAGGTGGATAGGAAAAGATCCAGTGTTTGACTTGTGTTAAGAGAACTTCCTGGTTGAGATTTTCAAAGCAGTGCATCATCTTTAAGGGAAGATGTGTGACTAAATCCACTGCACTGCTTTGAAAATCTTAGCTCCCATGGTTATCTTCAGATGACAAATTGTTAAGAGTGGAAAAAAAATGTTTAACATGATTTTAAGAACTGCTTATACATCAGGCCAACACAATTGACACTAGCAAATCATCAGAGATTATTTTCGCCCATTAAACTGAAGTTCAGAATATATGAAGATCATTTGATGAGCAAGATCTCTTTAAAAATAAATAGAAAAATAGTCAAGATCATGAATCTATCAAGGGATTAATTAAAGCCCATGAAGAAATGTTCAAGAAAAGGTTTGCTCTCTGAGGTGCTTATTTTTCTTGTCTCAAAGACTTTCTCCGAGACTTGACTTTTTCTCCTGTTAAGCAGATCATCCAGATATAATTAATGTATTTCACATACACTCAGGTTGAACAGTGTAACAGATAGATGGCATTGAATTTGTAAGCTTATTTTCAAATGGGGCTACATAAGCATTTGCCCGAGTTCAGATCTCTTTGGCAGAGCTGGAGCAGGCAGCTGGGAAGACCTCCACCACCTTCTGCTTGAAATGCAAGAAGCATTTATTTGACCTTACCTTCTCTAACATAAGAGTATGTGTATTAGTGTCATTTATTTAAAAAAAAAAAAATCCAAAACAAAATAGTCCCCTGCACACACTTCTCTCCCTTCAGGAGAGGTTGAGAGAACAAATGCATGGCAGATGTTAATCATGTTGTTTCATGCATTACTGGAGAAGGTGCTCAGATACTATAGGGATGAACAGAGTGTAAGAACCTGAGTAGGACAAAACAAAGGGAGAGAGCGAGCCTGTGGCAGCTGGATTTAAAATTGGTAGATCATCATTCAGTGCCTACTTACGGATTAGGGGGCCTAAATTTAGACACCCAAGTTTGAAACTGTTGCTTTGTTCTTTCCTATTCTTAATTAAGCAGTGTTTCTAATTCTGAGTTTTCAAGTTATAGTTGTGGCCTTCTGGAAACCCCAGGTAAAGGCTTGTTTGATGTTTGGGGACAACGTGGAGGATGGGACCTGTCAATATAAAGAATTGGCTCTTTTTTGGACCAACCATATATTGAATCAATTAGGTGTTGATACTAATTAATGCCATGTCTTGATATGTATGTGTGATTATGGTGTTGTTACTAAAACAATGTGGGAATCACTGCATGATATTTGCTTGCAACACAAGGCGTCATTCATGAGTTATACATAAATGGCAGCTTTACATATTTAAAGGGAACATGGACTGCTTCATATCTGAAGTACGTTTCCCAGGAGATACCACCACCATTTGATCTATTTTGATTAAAATGTAAAAATTAAAAATTAAATCAAATGGTAGTATAACTCCTTTGGGAAAACATACTTCAGTTATGAAGTATTCCCCATAGTAACCTTGAGAATCTTATACTGTATTCTCAGCTGTAGGTGGTCTTTTTATGTCACACATAATTAAAATGAGAACCATACAACTGCATACAGATTTATGAATCTTGAGGCTCTTCCATTCAGATACAAACAATGATATCAGAAAGTGTGAGCAGATAAGCAGCATGAGGACAGGAAGTGGTAAGTAAGATGTTTGCTAGTTACCTGGGCCCTGAGAGAGTAGACCAGGTACACACTGTAAAACATTAAAGAAACAATGTTTTCTGGAAACAGATAATATTCAGTGTGGTTACATTATACTACATTTTGCTGTAGAGCTACATTTTGCTGTAGAGCATAGTTCTGTCTTCTACAGTTAAAATATTCTAATACCTTTTTATATACTAAGAAATGGCTAATATGTCACCAGAAAAAAAAATTGTGGAATCGGATTTACTAGGAAAATGTATTTTACAAAATCTAATGCAACTTGTTTGTATCAGCCTACTTTATCAGACCTTCTCAGAATATGTGAATGTATATTTGATAAGATTCGAGAGTAGCAGGGATCAGAAAATAAGACTACAGAATTTGCATTCACATTTTTACATATCTGAAGGACAAAATGTCATATTTATTTTTATATTTGGTTTTGATTCTGTCACATCAACACTGTCCATAACACTGATTTGTGACTATGCATTCCATTTTACTTTAAGTCTGATGACATATTTCCAGAAATGTGAGCTTCAAGAAAAAGGCCTAATTTGAATAAACATAACTAAATTCTTTGTTTAATACAAATATATATCATGTAAATTTAATAAAAATTCTATATCATGTAAAACATTTTCTCAAACCTTTGTAATAAGCAGTAGGAAACAATGTAATAAAAAAGTAAAAGAAAATGTCTCTGATCTTTGAGTGTGGGAATGTTTCTTTCTAGCAAGGGTTATTTTTAATGTATAATAAAATATCTGAAGTTACAGACAAAACTGCAGATGGAATATTGACCTGCAGAAGCAACGGGGTTTTCTGAATCAATAGAACTACCAGTGAGAAGCCAACCTGAGATTTTCTGGTGCATATGTTCATTATATGCCATACGGCATTGGTGTTGCCACAAGTGATTGCAAATAAAGGCTGCAAATAGATGCAATGGTTAAGCATGAGGGGCAACTCTTAGGAAGCACTCAAAGTATCTGTCAAAAATCTTAGAATGGTAATGCACAACCAACAAGGCCTCTTACTGTTCAAATCATGGTCTGTCAAGCCCATATGTGAGGAAACAACACCATGCACTCAGTCATTTGGTAGTCAGCTCCTCAGGCCACAACATCCTGATTGGCCATTCAACTGCAAGGGAATAGTACCCACAAATGGCATAGCCTAACTCTGTGCAGAGCACATCCCTCCATGCTTCTGTGCTCACACCACTTCAGTGACCCACTTACTCTCATTCCTGTGCTTGAGTTTAAGGTGAGCGATGAAGCCAACCAATGCACCATGTTGTCTAGGACTCCTGCTGTACACAGCAAAAAGACACTGTCTCTAATGTTTCTGGACCTGCAGATCACTATCAATGCTTATCCTCGTCCAATGTCAAAAACATTTGAGAATCCAAGCCTCTAGAAACCATCTCCTGTCTAGTCCCCCATGTTTCGAGGTCATGATGACATTGCTCATATCCACTGTGTGCTCATAGTACAGTGATGAATGACCTAGAAATGCCTATGTAAATATATTTACTCTAAAGGTTAAAAAAGTGTCTCTAAAGCATTGCAACTGCATACCCAGCTAAAAATCATCTTGAAGAACAAAAGGACGTAATGTTAAATTGAAGGCTCCAGTTCAGCAAGGTACACTCACGTGCTTCAAGTCAGGTATGTGCTTAAGAACCATGCCAAAGCGGGGCCTTATTTAATAAATAAAGGTGTTTCCATATAAAACAGGAGGGTGGAAACTCTGTAACTCCCTCACAATCTGCCCCTTCCTCTGTAAGACCTCAACCCGATTAGACCAAGGGGAAAATGAAGAAAAACCACTAGTGAAATATAGACACACGTGCATGCATCTCACTGCAGACAGAAAGTCATCTGCGCATTATAAAATGCCACTATCTAGAAGACCCACCTACAGCCAACATCCCATTATGATGTTTTAATTCACACAAAATCAAGTTCCTCTTTCCCAGCAGAATATCCCCCCACACTATCACACTTTCCCTCAGTCTCACTCATCTCCATGCCCATAACATCCAATTAATACAAAATCCACTGCATCTGCTAAAATAAGAATATAATCCTTTAAACCGAAATTTGAAACAAAGGAAGTGACATACACACTGGGCCAAGACAGCACCTGACAGGGTCTTGAGGCTTGGTTTGGTTTTGTACCATCATTGTAAACACAGACATTATAGAATTGTGCTGGTGCAACTGAGCAGAATTTGGTTATTAGAGTCTCCCACACTTTTTGACATTATAAACGGCAAAACCAGCTTCCCCCTAAAATGTTAGATAAAGAAGCCCCACTTCCCTCTCCACCTCCATGTCCTATGGGTTTGTGCATGTGTTATTTTTATTCACTCACTTCCACCTATCCTCAGCAGTAGCAGGCACCCTCATAGATGAGTACCTCTGATGAGTCGTCTACTCTCTAGTAAGACCCATCCTATTAATCTCTCCTCTATCTGGATGGTGAACAGCGGTCAGGAGTTGTCCATGTTAACAAATACTGTTTTTAGTGACTCCTACCTGGATGATGCTCACAGCAGTAGTCTGAGCTTTGGATGGTGAGCAGCTCTAGTTATTTGTGTTGTACTTTTAGTTTTAAAATTATATACACTACTGGGAAAGACGCAGGAAAAGAGTATAGAGCAGTACTCACTGTGAGTTGACTGTAATCTGTAATGAAAATACATAAACTTGCTAGGCCAGATGCTCATCTGGTGTAAATTCACATAGCTCCATTAATAGCTTTTCTGTATATCTTAAGTTTGTAAGGTTACTTGTATCAGGCTATTGCTTTTCCTAGGAGAAGGGTTTGGGGCTATGAGAATGACTTTGTACTCAAGTATCTACGCATTCAGAGCATCATAGTCTAGTGAGTCTATGAAATTAGTGGGAATAAATGCAGTGTGCATTTTCAGTGTGCCATCTGAAAAAAACCCATATGAGTTTATGTCTAAATTAAATTTCTTCAAACATGTCAAAAGTATTAGTTCTCATTCAGGACTCCATAATTTAATCTGATGAAAATAAAGCCACTGTGAGCTATCCGAACTCAAAAAATTTGTCTGAAAAATGTCTGACCAGGTGAAAGATTTTTATTTCATGACTGGATAACTCAGAAAGGCTTAATTGATTTTATGAGATTGTCCAAAAATATTCACTTCTGAGCTAAAACCAAGTATGAAAAACTTCAGACAAAGGATTGGATTATTTTTAGATAAGGACTCTGAAGAGAGGCCTTGAGTGTAATTTTAACCTTAGTTATAATGGGCAAAAATTGTTGTTACTATAATATTACAATGATTGCTAGTCAAAAATAGGTAGGAAATTCTGCTTAATCAAACATCACATGTATTTGTATTTAACTAACCATAACATTTACCTAAAAGGGAAGTTGTTATAATTCAATTTTTGTAAAGATCATGAGAGCACATTTAAAAAACACTAATCTTTCACTGTAACCAGTCTATGACTTTTCTTTAAGAAAAGCGGGAAAAAGTTGTTCTCTAACAATTTTATAACCTAAGTGTTGATACGCAGTGTCAGGTAATTCAGTTAAGATTTTAACCTTTAAACACACTTCACTATTATGGCGAGGTATTTAAGATTTTTATTAGATAATGTTTTAGTCATAGCTGCCAACTACCTCTTTCTGAAATAGTTTGTGGATTATAGCCCTGGTTTACTTCAGCAGATCCTTCTGAGCCATCACTATCTATTGAGTGCCAAACATATGCAGGATGCTTGTATGCTAAAAATACCTTTGGAATTTTATGGGAATAAAAAATTAATCCACAGGCCAAATGCTAATTTGCTTTAAATACAATTGTGATAATTCTCAAAATAAGCAAAGCAATTAGTTCACATTGATAACAGATCCTTGATAATAATGTTACAAATACAATATTGTAAAATGATCTGATGCATTATTTTACATTAAAAATAGCAAGTGTCCGTTTTTGTCATCATTCACTCTTCTTTAATAATTCAGAGCCTTTAATGGCATCATGTTCCACCTGCCCAAGTGTTTTTGCACCAAAAAAATAAAATAAAATGGAAAGCCAGACATTGGGGATTTTATGGAATTTAAGAATAATCAGGTCAAAGTAAAATCATTTGTTTGGATTTCATCTCCTGTTGCAATTCAGATACAGAATTTCATTTAGCATTCTCTTAGAATAGCATCAATGGTTAAAGCAAACAGTGACAATCATCAATGGAACGCTAAGTTGATAGTCATAAGAAATGAATCAAAAACGAGGAGTCCTTGTGCACCTTAAATGCTAGAGGGCTTATTCCTTCACCCACTTACTTCCCTAGTCCTTCTCGCATGAACAGAGAGCAACAATACCCGAAGTCCAAAGGTGCAAACAATTCGATGTTTATTGGAGTGAACTTCCAGCAAGCATGATTCCAGTTTCCTTCCTTAGTATCCTCCTTCCCAGCTCTGACACTACAGAGCCTTACACCTGTGTCCCTGTTCCCATTCCTACCCTTAGCCAAACATGATTCCAACTTCCTTACTCCCATTCCCTGTTCCCATTTCCCCCTTTAGCAAAGCATGATTCCAATTTTCTTACCCCCATTCCCTGTTCCCATCTCCCCCTTTAGCAAAACATGATTCCAATTTTCTTACCCCCATTCCCTGTTCCCATCTCATATGCCCATGCCCACCCCCAGTCACTTCCTCATTGACTACAGATTATATAGTAAAACTTGAGTTCTGCTTAGCTATACCTTAACCAATCATTTTCCTGAAATTTAACTAACCAATCCTAACATATTGTAACATGATTATGTAACCAATTATATCCCACCACCTTAATTAGTTTACACCCAGCAAAATTAATTATACAGCAGACAGGAACAATCACAAAGCCAGACAGAGATTATACAGACAAACAGCAGCAAAGTGGGAACTATAATGACAAGACAATACAGAAGTGAGGATTTCACATCCCAGCTATTGATAAGTGAGTTCTTGTCAGACAGGATGCTATCAAACTAAGTTTCCTTTTACATTTTCTAGACACTTCCCTTTCTCTGGAGATGATAGGAACTATCAGGACAGGATTGTATTCCTAACAGCCCAATAGCACCTTATTTCAGTGTGACTAGTTTGGAATGTGAGGATGTGACTGTTTGCTTCCCAGCTTATGGCTGCCTCTGCTGCTTAGCCAAAGGCCTTAGCCTAAGAACAGGGCCTCAGACTGTCACAGTAAGAGAAGGCCCTTACACCAGCAGACAGTGATTTTGATTCTTTCTTTTATACCTCTATCACTAGCCAAGTGATAAGAATACACCTAAATTCTTAGAGTACAGGCCTTTGCAGACAGGCCTGAATATCTATATCCTAACATTAGAGACAAACAAATTTATTTGGGCATAAGCTTTCATGGGGTAGAACCCACTTCATCAGGTGCATGGAGTGGAAAATACAGGAGCGGGTATAAATACTCAGCACATGAACAGATGGGAGTTGCCTTACCAAGTAGGAGGTCACTCTAACAAGGCAATTCAATTAACAGTAGGATACCAAGGGAGAGAAAATTACTTTTGAAGTGGTAATGAGAGTGGCCCATTTCAAACACTTGAAAAGAAGGTGTGAGTAACAGTCGGGGGAAATTACTATGGGGGAAATTAGTTTTGTAATGACCCAACCACGCCCAGTCTTTATTCAGGCCTAATTTGATGGTATTCAGTTTGCAAATTAATTCCAGTTCTGCAGTTTCACGTTGGAGTCTGTTTTTGAAGGTTTTCTGTTGAAGAATTGCCAGTTTTAGGTCTCTTATTGAGTGACCAGGGAGATTGAAGTGTTCTCCTACTGGTTTTTGAATGTTATAATTCTTGACGTCTGATTTGTGTCCATTTAGTCTTTTGCATAGAGACTGTCCGGTTTGGCCAATTGGCAGAGGGGCATTGCTGGCACATGATGGCATATATCACATTGGTAGATGTGCAGGTGGACGAGCCCCTGATGGCATGGCTGATGTGATTAGGTCCTATGATGGTGTCACTTGAATAGATATGTGGACAGAGTTGGCATTGGGCTTTGTTGCAACGATAGGTTCCTGGGTTAGTGTTTTTGTTGTGTGGTGTATGGTTGCTGGTTGGTATTTGCTTCAGGTTGGGGGGCTGTCTGTAAGCGAAGACTGGTCTGTCTCCCAAGATCCGTGAGAGTGAGGGATAGTCTTTCAGGATAGGTAGTAGATCTTTGATGATGCGATGGAGAGGTTTTAGTTGGGGGTTGAAGGTGACATCTGACATCAGGAATCATAACTTTCAAAAACCAGTAGGAGAACACTTCAACCTCTCTGGTCACTCAATAAC
Source organism: Caretta caretta (assembly GCF_965140235.1). NCBI lineage: Eukaryota > Metazoa > Chordata > Testudines > Cheloniidae > Caretta > Caretta caretta. The sequence goes on from NC_134212.1 coordinate 100,717,628, forward strand.
AGACAAAGGTGGCAATTTTGCAGCAGAAAAGCTTCAAGAACAGACTCCAACGAGAAGCTGCTGAACTAGAATTAATTTGCAAACTAGATACCATTAACTTGGGCTTGAATAGAGACTGGGAGTGGCTGGGTCATTACACAAATTTAATCTATTTCCCCATGTTAAGTATCCTCACACCTTCCTGTCAACTGTCTGAAATGGAACATCTTGATAATCACTACAAAAGTTTTTTTTTCTCCTGCTGATAATAGCTCATCTTAACTAATTAGCCTCTTAGAGTTGGTATGGCAGCTTCCACCTTTTCATGTTCTCGGTATGTGTATATATATATCTTCTTACTATATGTTCCATTCTATGCATCTGATGAAGTGTACTGTAGCCCACGAAAGCTTATGCTCAAATAAATTTGTTAGTCTCTAAGGTGCCACAAGTACATCTGTTGGACAGTAGAATACCAGCAGATCAGAATTTACTCATGGAGGCTACTAACAGTCCTTAACTCACATAATATATTAGCATGTGATAGGTCTTACCCTCATAAGTCAGACATGCCATTGATATAAGCACAGTAGCAGGAGAGCTGCTGAACAGCAGATAGGAGAGGGAGATTATATGTAAGCTTGTTTTGAAGGGAGAGCAAATGGAAAGAAGAAAATGTAACTGAAAAACAGAAAGAGGTAGAAAAAATAATAACGGCGTATAACTTAACAAGGAAATATGTAAGACAGACATTCCAGATTGTACCTAATCAAAGTTTAGTTTTTTTGTATATTTAAGAGCAAAGATTGGGCAGCACTACACTGCAGCAATAATGTTAGTTTCCAATTAGAGATGGAGGAAGCGTCAATAAAGAACATGATTGCTATCTTTGAGCACTTTTCCTTTAGGCCACCATTCCCAAGTTGTCTAATTGTCCTTGATGGGTTTTCTTTCCCCCCAGCAACCCCATCCAGTATCTAGCCGTTCTGGGAATCTGTGCAGAGACTAGGCATACAAATTCCTGCTATTGCCTCTTATTTTTCCTGCAAAGGAGCTGAAGCTTAGAAAGAACATTACTTTAACAGGACAAGAACCCGTTAAAGTTTGGTTTGTATTTAAAACTTTTTAACCTCTCTAGACATGGCACAAACATTGGCTATTGCATTTCATAAATCCATTAAACTGCTTGTTGGAGGGAGGAGGACATGGGCTAAATCTTTTGGTAAAAAGAAGGTAAAAAGTTGGAAGGGGAATTAAATGTGATGGGATTACTGATTAAAACTTGCCTGGGTAACTTACAGTTGAGTGCAAATAGGTACTATCGGTGCCTTCCTTCTAAATGTTCATTTCAAATACTTCCAAATTCAGGAATTTTTTCTCCACAGCGGGCCACTGGTTAGTTTTTACCCCATTAATTTATTTACATGTCAGAACAATCCTGCACTGGCTTTTCCAGTATTAAATGTGATGATTTTAGAACTCCATGGTGTAGAGACTTTGGAATAGAGAATTAGGTCCTATCGTGATAAAAATGAAGAAAATGCAGAGTTACAGATGAAGCACCTGCATTAAAAAAAGTATTAAGGAAGTAGTCCACTGTTCCTATAGTTTGGGTTTTCCCCAGGACTCTTCTTTGCTCTTTTTGTTCTGAGTTGTATACATGGGTAAAATATTTTTAGTGCATAGACTAAAATGTAATGTGCACACTAAAAATCTCTGTAGAGCCCATATTCAGTGGATCCACATACTTAAAACAAATTAATGTTTAGATTTACTAGTTGTACATGCTCATTAATGAAGTCAAATATGTCCACAATTTTAAAAGTGACCTGTAGAAAAAATTGTCAGAATGGAGGATCCCAATACTAAAAGGCTACCCAAATTAAAACTGCTCTTTCAATTGAATACAGTATTATTCACTTACCTCCTTTCATTTGGACATACTGTTGTTTTATGCTGATAAACAGCTGCTGTGTTCCACACATTTCAGCAGTGGCTGAAGTGATTTTTCAAAACAATATATTGGAACACCTAATTCTTTCTGTCATTCTTTTTCTCAACCATAGTATCTAGGCACTGACTCCAATGGAGACTGACAATTCAGACACTGTGTAGTGTGGTGTGTGTATGTATCTATGTGTGTGTAAGCGTATAGTTTTATAAATATATATTATAATATTTTGGAAGCAGATTTTCTTGAAACAATAAACGTTTAACTTGCTGTGTATGACCTGTGTTTTGTTCTTTCTTCTCTCTTCTTCTGTCTCTCTTCTTCAGCCTCTGTGTCTATTTTCCCATTTCCCAACTGCTATTTCTCTGCCACCCTGGCCCTCCCTTAACCCTTCTCAAGCAGCTACTATTTTAACCCCAGTTCTTTCCCAGCCCCTCTATAGCTTTCTCTGCACTGTGGAAATGACATTGTCAATAAATGCTGACAATGGATGCAGCTGAATGGTTCTGAACACAGTTAAACTGCAAGTACAGTCAGGGACAAACCATGCTCAGCACAGTCTGAGCACCTGTTGTCAGCAAGGGGTAGACACACCCATGGAATCCTTGATCTCCTTCCAGCTCCTGGCAGACCAGCAAGGAGAAGGATTCCTTGCACAGCGAGTATTCATCACAGAGTTGGCTTGGAGCATTTACAGACTGAGGCAGGGAGTGCCATGCAGAATGGTGTGTTGTGAAGGGGGCTGTTTGATCAGCAGGCCTAGTGATCAGGGCTTGCTGGTCCATTCACTGTGTCCCCTGAATCCCCTGAATGGGGTTCAGCTAGGTCAGCTTCCTTGTAAGTAACCCTGCAGTCCTGCCCATGTGCTAGATGCCTTAGAAACAGAATACGTATCACTGAGCCTACCTTTCTACTCTCCCAAAACAGTCCCCTTCTGACTATAAAAAGAATAAAAGAAACAGTCCTGACAATGATAATAAATCAACTTTGGATTTTGAAGCAATTGTTTATTTACATCTTAACAGAAATTCCTGGGTCCTGAAAAACTCTAAGATCAGCTCTCTCATCCTATGCTTGAAATACTTAACAATGGTCTCCACCTGATCATGGCCCCTTCCTATGCTGGTGGAGCTACAGGCCAATCAGAACCAGTGGAGCAGCCTCCTGAGACTGACAAAAGAGACCCAGCTCAGGCAGCTACTTCCCTACCAGCAGCTACTTTCCCACTGCTGAGCCTGGAGCCACCCATTGCTGGGGAGCTGCAGAAGCCACCGATGCCACCAGAGTCCCATCTCTAAAGGTGTAAGGGTAGCAACAGGAGCAACTCAAAGGAGGTATTGTTACTGACATATTCCTGCTGCCTGCCTCCATCTGGGAAAAGAAGCAGCTACCCAGAAAGAAGAATCTGCCCCATCCCAAATCAATGCAGGACCCCAGTGCCCAAGCAAGGAGTTCTAGTACACCTCAGTACTAGAAGAGAGACCCCAGTGCAGGACTCCAGACCTGGTCCCTAGCACATGCCAGTAATTTCAGTGCAGGGCCACAAGCCCCAGCAGAGGACTCTAGCACACTCCAGTGAGAAACTCCTGAGCAGGTCTCCAGCACACTCCAGCGTGGGACTCCAGAGAGAGACACCTGAAGCCCAGTGGGAAACCCCAATATCCTGTCACTGGTATCTGCACTCTGCAATGTCTAGGTGTTTAGACTGTACTCACGATACCATTAGGAAAGTTGCAGAAGACTGAAAGAAAGCTAGTGTTGTGCCAATATTTAAAAAGGGTAAATGGGATGACCCGGGTAGTTATAGACCTGTGAGTTTGACATCGATCCTAGGAAAGATAATGGAGCTGCTTAGGTGGGACTCAATTAATAAAGACTTAAAGGAGGGCAATATAACTCATACCAATCAACATGGGTTTATGAAAAATAGATCCTGTCAAACTAACTGGATATCTTTCTTTGATGAGACTACAAGTTTGTTTGATGAAGATAATGATATTGATGTAATATACTTAGACTTCTGTAAGGCTTGGTACCACACAACATTTTGATTAAAAAACTAGAATGATAAAAAGTTAACATGGCAGCCATTAAATGGATTAAAAGCTAGCTAATGGATAGGTTGCAAAATGTAATCGTAGTTGGAGAATCATCAGACCGATGTGTTTCTAATGGGGTCTTGCAGGGACTGGTTCTTGGTCCTATGCTACTTAACATTTTTGTTAATGAGCTGGAAGACAATATAAAATACTAATTTATAAAGTTTACAGATGACACAAAAATTGGGTAAGTGGTAAATAATGAAAAAGACAGGTCACTGATACAGAGCAATCTGGATCACTTCGTAAACTGGGCACAAGAAAACAATATGCATTTTAAATATGGTTAAATGTAGGCCACACTTACAGGATGAGGTAGACTATCCTGGGAAGAGTGACTCTGAAAAAGATTTGGGGGTCATGGTGGAGAGTCAGCTGAACATGAGTTCTCAGTGCAACACTGTGGCCAAAAGGGCTAATCCAATCTTTGGATGCACAGACAAGAGAATCCTAAGTAGGAGTAGAGAGGTTAATTTACCTATGTACTTGGCACTGGTGTGACCACTTCTGGAATTCTGTGGATGTCCACAGTTGAAGAAGGATGTTGATATATTGGAAAGGTTCAGAGAAGAGCCACAAGAATGATTAAAGGATTAGAAAACCTGCCTTATAGTGATAAAATGGATAGACTGAGCTCCTTGAGTCTAACAAAGAGAAGGTTAAGGAGTGACTTGTTTACAGTCTATAAATACCTACATGTGGAACAAATATTTAATAATGAGCTTTTCAGTCAATCAAGCAGAGAAGGTATAATTTGATCCAATGGCTGGAAGTTGAAGCTAGACAAATTTAGATGGGAAATAAGATGTAAATTTTTAACAGTGACAGTAATGAACCATTGGAACAACTTACCAAGAGTCATGGCAGATTCTGCACACTGACAATTTTTAAATCACGATTAGATGTTTTTCGAAAAGATATTGTCTAGGAATTATTTTGAGGATGGTCTATGGCCTGTGTTATACAGGAGGTCAGACTAGATGATCACAGTGGGCCCTTCTGATCTTGGAATCTCTGAATTTGTCCATCACCATGTTGCCCATAAGCATGTTGGCAATGAGTGGGAAGATGTTCTATTGTCAGCAGACCCTCTTTTTTCTCAGGGTGATCCCTGATCTAGGCTGTACTCTGGATGTTTGGTGAGCTTTAAAATGATCTTTGGAAAGAACTATGGTTCTTCAGTCTTTTGAAGGATGAAGGGCTTGGGATGGACCTAGTGAACATTTCACTGATTTAAGGCTGAGTGCCTGGGAAGCTGTCACAGTTCTCAGGCTGCTGATGGGTGCTTCTTACTAGACAGGCATTAGGAACTCCTTCGAGCACCTCCATCTACCTAAGTAGGAGTCTCTATGACACAAATTGAGGTAGTCTTTTTATGTGACGGGGGATGAGGCGCTGGTTCCCACTCCCCTCGTCTCTATTCTCAGATTCTATAACCCGGAAAGGGGGAGAGGGTAGCGACCTCAACTGCCTAGCCTTGATGCTTACGAGAGCTATCTTACTCAGCCAGTATACCAGGGTCACTGTTTCCCTGTAAGGAGGTGAGGGAAGGGCACGTTGGTAAATGGCCTTCCTGGGGCAGTTCCTTGCAGGCTTCCAGGAGTCTCCTCTGGGAGTGGTAGAGCCACGGTCTACTCTTTCCTAGAGCTGTCCAGCAACTGCTGGGAACTTTCTGTTTTTAGCCCTTGTTCCACTCTTGACATGATTGACAGGACCAGAGGGATAAAGCCAGTCTTGCTCATAACAACTATTTAACCCGTCCGTAACAGACGCTTACTAGTCTGAAGGGGCTACAGGTTCCCTGAGTGTGGGAACATTGCTCTCTTTCTATGGCCACTTACAGGGCAAAGAGAGAGGAAGCCTTGGTGGTAGACACAGACAAGGCCTTCTTAATCTAGTCTGGTCTTTCCTCCTTTCCTTTACCAAACATACTCCTCAGTACATGTAGCTCTCACCTGTAGAGTATTGAATGCCCTTGTCTCTGCTAATCTTCTTCATCATCACCACACCACCAACCTGTTTAAAAAGCTGCTAGACATCTGCATTTCTGACTGGTGTAGCAAAGACCAAGTGAAATCTGGGGGCCAAATTCATCTTTACTAACACAGTGAGATGCATTAGTAGCTCCTTTCACCATCCTGGTTTCTCACCACAGTAAAGGAGTATTCCACCATTGACCTTCCCTTGTTTCATCCAGTAGGATGCAGTTTTAATCTCTGTTTCACCAGAACACAGTGCTAAGAGAATGACCAGGTGCCAACCTCTCACTGGCAAACACTATCTACATTTGGAATAGTGCTGGTTCCCTGTTGTTCCCCCATCTGATGAGAGGTCACAGACACTTTGCACTACTGCAAACCATTCCCCCCAGGCAGACTTCCTGATGGTTTGGACCCTGAAAACAAATAGAATCACTATCACAGGGTGGTTGGGCCCAGTAAACAAAGCAGGTCCAGCTCCCCTGTGCCAGAGCAATTGCTCCAATCTGGCTAACAAAGAGGGCAGGGCAGCACCCGGGGGCTATAAAGGATGAGGGAGCAACCCAGTGAGGGGGAATCCCAGTGAGTCAGATCCAACTGGTTCAAGTCAGGAAGTGCAGGTGAGAGTTGCCAGTGACCACGGGACTGCAGAATCCTGCACTTAGGACGGAAGAATCCCATGCACCGCTACAGACTAGGGACCGAATGGCTCGGCAGCAGTGCTGCAAAAAAGGACCTAGGGGTTACAATGGACGAGAAGCTGGATATGAGTCAACAGTGTGCCCTTGTTGCCAAGAAGGCCAATTGCATTTTGGGATTTATATGTAGGGGCATTGCCAGCAGATCGAGGGACGTGATCGTTCCCCTCTATTAGACTTTGATGAGGCCTCATCTGGAGTACTGTGTCCAGTTTTGGGCTCCACACTACAAGAAGGATGTGGAAAAGAGTCCAGCGGAGGGCAACAAAAATGATTAGGGGACTGGAACACATGACTTATGAGGAGAGGCTGAGGGAACTGGGATTGTTTAGTCTGCAGAAGAGAAGAATGAGGGGGGATTTGATAGCTGCTTTCAACTACCTGAAAGGGGGTTCCAAAGAGGATGGATCTAGACTGTTCTCAGTGGTAGCTGATGATAGAACAAGGAATAAATGGTCTCAAGTTGCAGTGGGGGAGGTTGAGGTTGGATATTAGGAAAAACCTTTTTCACTAGGAGGGTGGTGAAACAATGGAATGCGTTACCTAGGGAGGTGGTGAAATCTCCTTCCTTAGAAGTTTTTAAGGTCAGGCTTGACAAAGCCCTGGCTGGGATGCTTTAGTTGGGGATTGGTCCTGCTTTGAGCAGGGGGTTGGACTAGATGACCTCCTGAGGTCTCTTCCAAACCTGATATTCTATGAATCTATGATTCTATGACTGGAGGAGTCCCAGAAGGAAGCGGAAGGCAAGAGAGTAACAAGAGAGATTTGCTAGCTGGTGTCCCCAGGCCAGAGCTAGGGCCAGAAGGCCAAAGGCTTGGGGGCTTACCTACTGAAATCTGTGGGCCAGAGAGCTGGACCTGAGGAACTGTGAGAGGGCCAGGAGAGTGAGGAATGCTCCCATGGCAAGGAAGTTCCCAGAAGAGAGACTAGGGAGTGCCCACTGGGGAAAGGGTGGGTGCACCCCAATTGGAAGGGCTAGGGTGGCTGCTCTAGTACAAGGACAGGAGATGACTGACAGTGTCCGGGCATGGTTGGAGGCATCAGTGCGTGGTATTTGGGGAATGGAATGATGAGTTGTCTTGAGTTTTAATGGTTGCTTGCACTGGTGTGAAAATGGACTACATGTCTGACACTTTTGTTACGGACTATGTTCTTATAATAAACTACCCCTGGTAGTAGTGCAACAAGAAAGCCTGAAGTTATTGAGGTCTCTGAAGTAGGAAAACTGAGACAATCACATACTAATACATCCCTGAAAGTTGTAACAGTAATAATTAATACTTTGTCCTTCCATAGCACCTTGCCTTTGAGGCTCTCAAAGTGCTTTCAAACAGGAACAATTTAAGCACTATGTCACCCCTGCAGGATAGCTAAGTATAGCTAAGTATTATTGGCCACACATTATGCAAAAGAAAACTGACCAAGAGAGAGAGATTGATTTTCTTAAAAGTACACAGGAAGGATCTGCTTCACTCACAGCTTGCAAAGTGGGGTGCAAATAACCCAGATCTCTTGACACAGAATCCTGCATGTCAAAAATAAGACCATCCATCCATTTCTCTCACCCTTTCTCTCAAATGAGCATTTAAAATGGAAGCAACAACACAACCCTTGTATAGTATCATCAGTGAACATGCTGGGATAAAATAGCAGACTCCTGAATTATAACCTACATGAAAAGGGTGTGCATAATGTTACAGTAAAAACCACTACACATTTGGATCAAATAGCTTTTATGTCAGACATCTGATTATCTAGTTAAAAAATCTATTCCTCATGCACAGATGTATAACACCAGCTTTGCACATGAGATTTAAATATCTATTTCTAACAAACAAATGAATCATTCTTAAGTGGAAATAAACTGAAAATGGAAAAATAAATGTATAAATTTGCTATTTTCACCACTGTCTTTTCTGTTGCATTTTGTATGGCTCAGGTGTGTGCTGAATATATATACCTGTTGGATGACTAGGATCACTCTTTCTTCTTACTGCCATGAAAGAATTAAATACAAAATCTTCTGTAGGAAGCAATTGTGAAGTGTGGAAGTTTCTAGTCAGGCAAATAAATTGGATTTAAGTATATTACAGTCATAATCTTTTCTGCCTCTCTCCAGACAGCCTTTGTACATGGAGAAATGAGAATGTATTCTCAGACAAATCTTGACCTGAGGGAGAAGGCTGCGGGAATCTGGATTTTCAATAACATAAGACAATAAAGCTCAGACTTCTAACCTGCCGCAATATGGTAAAAGTATAAAGAGCTTAGCAACTAATAAAAGAAAAGGGTCTTCCAACTCATATTTGAAGATCTAGACCCCCAAAAGGACACTTCATAAAGATCATAATGGGTTAGTCAGTATCTAACAGATACAATGTACCTTGTTGACCAATTGTCTGACAGTTGTCTTCTACAGGTCTGGATATTAATAAAGTCTTGTGTTGATTTCCTTTGGGTATTTTGTCCTCATAATTGTACATCTACTTGTTGTGACATTGCAGCTTGCTATATACTTATTTAATGTGAGTTTTATAGCAAAATGTATGTATGCTATTGTTTCCTTAGATGATATGCACATATTGAAAATTTTATCTCCCTCTAAGGTACACTGAATCAAAGTAGTTACAGTGCAAGGGAGAGTACATGATCTTAGGGCAAAGAGGAAATCCACATGTGTTTTCCCCTTAGGTCTGAACACTGTCTTACTCTCCTTACATTATATAGAGAATATAAAGGGATTCAATTATCCCTGCATTTTTATTGTTAATAATAATAAAAATGTGCTCTAGATAGTATATTCCAGTTAATATTTTGACAGATAATGCTAGTGTAAAGTAAATGTCACTCACACAGTAAGATCAAGGGAAAATAGATGCATAAGAAAGATCATAGAGTGGCTTATGTAGTGAAAATGAAGCCTGTTAAAAACTGCTCTTCCTAACAAAACAAAGAACCTATCTTCAGCTTGATCCTGCTCTCTCCATTTTCTGTAGATATAGTCACTTTATAAAATGCAAATATTTAGAGATTACACATTTATATATAAAATTGCAGTTTTCCATGTAATCCCAAAGACAAGCACTGTATTTTAAAAATATATTATGTCAACATAATTCTACCAATGTCATTGACAATGACATCACAGCCATGTGATATCAAAATAGGGAAGATACAAATGTCAGCATTTAGTCATGCCATGATTCATCCTGGATCAACCCCACAATGATATGGGGTAATGCAGCAAGATGCGCACTATTTAGGTGAAAGAACACTGTTAGCCTGGCTAGTGTGTGTGTGTGTGTGTGTGTGTGTGTGTGTGTGTAAAATAGTAGTGTAAATCTTCATTGACCTGTGCATGCTAAAGGGCAAATCCTGCTCTACTTCCATAAGTGCAGAAGATTCTGGATGAAGTGCAGAAGATTCTGGAATTGATGTGGCCTCACTGTTCATAGGAAGCAGGATTTGGAGTGCCCATGCAGGGGGTCTGCACAGCACAGTTCCTCAGGAGATCCCAACATAACACTACGGAGGAAAGATTTGGGGTAAGAAAAGAGGGAGGTTGCAACTACTCAGCTCCATCAGCCTCATCTCATTGAAACTAGTGAAAGTCTTTCCACTTTGATTTGCTTTGGATTGGTCCCATAGAGGGGAATCACCTGAAAGTTGCAATAGCAACAACAGAGCTTGCCTAATGTTACCCCATGCCCTACACAGAATTCTCTGTATCTTATCTCACCCTACCGACTTCCCAAACATACAACCCAGTTGTTTCCTAGGGACAAAATTTCCCTCATAACAATTAAAATACCTCATTCCCTTTTCATTCAAATTTGAATGTTATATATCTGGAACATGGAGGAATAATATCAGAGGACATAGGAAAGATTAGCTAATTTTTTTCCCAGGTTGAATTTCATATAACTAATACAGCAGAGGAAAAACCACCCAAAACAATGGGAAGGAAAATCTTAGGAAGTGGTAATGCTGAAAGAGTCCCTCGATCTGCTCGCTATGCCCCTACTTATACATCCCAAAATGCCATTGGCCTTCTTGGCAACAAGGGCACACTGCTGACTCATATCCAGCTTCTCGTCCACTGTCACCCCTAGGTCCTTTTCCGCAGAACTGCTGCCTAGCCATTCGGTCCCTAGTCTATAGCAGTGCATTGGATTCTTCCGTCCTAAGTGCAGGACCCTGCACTTATCCTTATTGAACCTCATCAGATTTCTTTTGGCCCAATCCTCCAATTTGTCTAGGTCCTTCTGTATCCTATCCCTCCCCTCCAGCGTATCTACCACTCCTCCCAGTTTAGTATCATCCGCAAATTTGCTGAGAGTGCAATCCACACCATCCTCCAGATAATTTATGAAGATATTGAACAAAACCGGCCCCAGGGCCAACCCCTGGGGCACTCCACTTGACACCGGCTGCCAACTAGACATGGAGCCATTGATCACTACCCGTTGAGCCCGACAATCTAGCCAGCTTTCTACCCACCTTATAGTGCATTCATCCAGCAATAGTGGACAGTATAGTAAACTTGAGCGTCCCGTATGTTATGGCAGCATAAAAAAGCCAATGCCAATGGTGAGTTGCATCAACAGAAGCATGCGTCAGTGGGGAAAGGAGGTAATAGGCAATCACCCCTCCATCCCCTCCAAGGTTTTTGTACTTGCTCAAATTTCATCCAGAGCTGAGAGGACCATGATCTGACCACTTTTAAGCAGTGGTCCCATACTAAATCAGTACAGCTGCTGCCAGAACATAGCTCTGGCTATGTGGTCACAACACCACTGAAATTTTACCCAGTCGGCCCTCTGCACAGTTGGAAGGGTGGCCAGACCAAATGCTGGTGTAACCTGCTGCAGGGGGAGTCTGTTCCTATGTGATGGAACACAGAGGAGTCCTCTGAGAACTCTACTCTTGGTGGCACCAGCTCGTGCACTGCATGGGTGAGAGAGACCCAGAGTCCCTTTGGGAGAGAATGGAGTGGAACAAGCAGGGACTGGAATGAGGTCCCTACTAGGGGGCTGGGAGGGCAAGAGGACTGGAATTTGCCTCCCCCAATAAATAGCTGAATTTCCACCACTTCTCTGCACCTAATTCTAATTAACAGGATAATAGATAAGTTCATGGGAACTGAAAGAAGAGTAACAAAAATTATGCTGGAAGTATTTACTTATGGGAAAGATTAAGAGAGCTAATTATAGAAAAGTTAGCTAAGTGAAAAAGGGACATTCTATTCTATATAAATTCTGAATAGTTGTGGTTTCTGATTAAAATATTTTTGACAAAAAATTGGGTTTTGGACTAAAGATTTTCATGAAAAATGTCTGCATTCTGTGGAAAATTTAACTTATTGTTGAGAAACTGAATACTTCAAAAACCTAAAAATTTTATCCAAATCCAAAACTGTCTTGATTTGGAAATGCTGCTGTGGTTCCTATGGGAGTTGCGGTTGGGAGCCTCATGCCCCCATTCTTCTCAGTGGGCTAGGTTCCCCATTCAGACTACATCTCCCAGGATGCAAGACAACCTGGTACTCTTATAATGCATGGTGATTGCTCAGCAAGAGAGGAGCCCTGGTGCACAATGGGAGATGTAATCTAGCTAGTGAGCTTGGTCCACAGAGGAGAAGGGAGGTATGAGGAACCTGAACAGCAACTCCTATGAGGCACTGCTGCAGCAGCATTTACAAAACAATTTTTTTTTAAATTGTTGACCCAAATTTCTCTGTTTTTTATTTTTTGCCAAAAAGTCAAAATCCTGAGCAGAAAAAAACCCTATTGATTGATACCAGTCTCATCATTGTAGTATCAGAGCACCTTATAACAGTAACATGACTAACATCTGTCAAATACAACATGACTTGGTTACAGTATGCAAAAATTTAAAGGTCTGAAGACCATAAAAGTAGAGGATGGGTTTGTTTGTTTGTTTTTCCAGTGTGATACACTAAGAGTAATGGGATAAAAGGAATAAAGTAAAAATCTGTCTGAATAGCAGGAAGAAGTTCCTGTCAAGGAGATGTATTCAGCTACAGAAAAGTCTCTCAAGGTAAGTGGTGAGCACTCAACCACTGGTACTTTTAAAACTGGACAAATACTAGAAAGTATTCTGGATGAAACAATTCTGTATTGGGAGGGGTTTGGACCGGTTGAACCAGTAAATCTTCTCCACTTTTAACTTCTGTTAATCTAGAAACTTTTGTACCATTCAAGTTCAGTTTCCTTACAGGAACCATACAAAGTAGAACAATAAGAGTTGATCTCAGAACAGCAGTATTTAGACAATGAAATTCCCCACTGGCAACTGAGCTCATTACTTACTTTGATATAGCCTAAGAAAGTCTACACATGCACCAGATTTACAAACCAGGGTGAGTTTAATTAATGGACTACAAATATTAAAGCCAAAATTCTAATCTCAAACCAACATGTTGGCCCTCAACCTGTAAGGAGTTTGATTCTGTGTGCAGTGGGAGAGAACATTAGAACTGAGATCTATATGGAACTGAGAACAGAATTTAGCCCAAAGCATTATTACGAGTTTAGTGCGACTTTTATGAATGTTTATTCCTTAAGTCACCTTTCTTGACTTTTTTGGTGTGGGTTAGTGCTGAGAAGTGTTGGGGTTTGTTTCTCTTCCTATCTAATGTTCTTTAAAGAAACAGAACTGTACGAATAGCTTTGTCCTAAAAGCAAACCTAACAAATTTTAGCTTTTTTGAAACTGATGAAAAGTTGAGAAACAATCCACTCTGTATTAACATATTATATCTGAAGCACCCACTATGTAATACCTATAGTGTATTTGTGTACTAAATCAGAGATTACATGTATATTACATCACATTAAAAATCATTTCAAAAGGAAAAATAATGTAGTCTTGCTTTTTTCTGTCTAAATGTATATATATCTATATATAAAATTTTATATATATATAGCCCCACTAGTATCTGAAATGCCTCTCGGTAATTTAAAAATAGAACAATAATAATTTCTGTGTATGTGTCCCTTCCCAGCCTGTAAGAAATACCTTAATTCAGAAGTTGTTTTTTGGTGTGTTATTACTGAGAGTTTGGTGTTTGTTTTTTTTTTCCCCCACCTGCTTATGCGCTGTGTGTGGCCTTATTTTGTGTCTTTACGTATGAACATATTACTGGAGGAAAGTTAAGATGGAATTATTTTTGCATTTAGTCTGAAATTAATTCCAAGATCATTCTGATCTTTTGCAGGAGTGAGTTCCATAGCCTTGGTCTAGTTCTTATGAAAGCCCAGTCTCTGATGCTCACATACTTCCTCCCATTGATCTGGGGTTACAAAGCCATTTTATGGTTCAGAAAAGTTCTTTGGGGCATGACTTTGCTACTTTTGTGGCCTAGGACAGGTCAGCTCTCCTTTGAGCCTGACTCTGTCTGCACCAGACTATGTTTTCTGTTACCAATGCTCCAAATTGTTTCCCCGCTTCCCCCACATCCAAGATAATCTGAGAACCACAGTAGTCCGCATGGGCAATGGAGTGTCACAGGTTACATTGTTGCTAAACCATATATAGCAACAGTCAGGGACTTTGCAGTGCCTCAGGTATGTCAATAATACAGTGGTACAGCTGTGCCGCTGCAGTGCTTCAGTGTAGACATTAGTTATGCCAAGGGGAAGGGTTCTCCAGTCACCAGAAGTAATCCACCTCACCAAGATCAATGGAAGAATTCTTCCGTTGACCTAGCGCCATCTACATGGTGGCTTAGGTTGTTGTAACAATGCCACTCAGGAGAGTAGATTTTTCATACCCCTGAGTTAAACCGATCTAATTTTTTAGTGTAGACCAGGCGTTAGTCATTCTAGTGCTTGGTCTTTTAGTTGGATGGAGTTTTCTATAATTAAGTTTTGGAACGTGGTAAAGTCCAGGAGTTCCTGGGAGGTCAGCCAGAGTGGTTTCTTCTTGCCTTGCAATGGAGTTGTTTTTTATTTCCTGGTCTGAGCAGGCAAGGGGGGGGGTGGCCCTTACATTTCTTACATCCACTCCACAGATTCAATCTTGGGTATGGCTGGTTCCATAGGTGGGGCTGGATAGAGATGGCCAGTGAGAAACATAAAAAACAGAGTTTTTTATGTTTTGGGCTGTCCTCTCAAAGGCATTGCCCATGTGGATATTGAAGACTTCCAAACCAGTGAGTTTGGTGAACTTCAGAGAGCATGTCTATCAGCTCCTTAGGAAATCTTCAGGTGTCTGGATCTTTGTTCTGGGCACCTTCCTAATCTATAATCTAGACTCAAGAGCTCAGATTCCAAATTAAGTGGGTGCACTCACAGGATTTTGATTTAAATAAGTTTTTCCATGTGGGATCACATGGATACCTGGTCTGTGCTCACGAGAGTCTCACGGATGGCAGTAGGAATCTGCCTGGGCACAAGGCTGGCTTCATAGTGGTTGGCCACATTTGTAAAATCAGGGCCTTAGCCAGGAATGCACTTCATGCTCTTTTAGCTGTAAAAACCAGGCTGTTGATAGTGGAAGAATTGACTGAAGCCTTTTATGTTTTTTAACTGGATTCTTGCCTTCAAATTTGTGAAAGGGAACCAGTGTGAACATCTAGTCTGAACTCCTGCACAACTCACAGCATAGGATTTTACCCAGTTATTTCTGCGTAAATAGAGCATCGCATTTAGAAAGAAATGCGGTCTCGATAACGTCGTAATGCAGATTAACACAATCAATAATCTCATCTACATTAAGTAGATTTCTATTCATATAGCTTCTGTAACTATGATATGCAGACCGCTCAGAAGGCTAAAACAAGACACATATATGCAAACATACACATCAGTCCGTGATCACTGTTGCTAACACATGCTGTATTTTAAGTAAACTGTCCCATGAGGGTTGCTATCTATAGCACCCTGCCACAACTGGCACTAGAGTGTGTGACATTCTTTACAATGTTTATCTCCTGTCATTTCAGGTCTGCAGCTGAGCGCCTACATTTGTCTCTTACAGCCAGACCATATAGAAAAGTCTCATTGTTGTTGTTCACATCTGCTTTGGAGAGATTATACTGCAGGTAAATATAATCCTTAGTCAATAATTACTGGTTTTGCTGGCATTTTCTCAATGCTTTATTCCCCCAAAATGCTGTCTAGATTTCTATTTTCAAGCCCAAACACTTTCTGCTGTTTTATAGAAATTAAAATATTGTTTCCAATATATTTCAGGCAATATAAAGTAGAGCAGAAACAAGTTATCACTTGCTCATCTTTTTAACCTTTCCATTGAATTGGAACTTTGGTGTGTATATTTTCCTGTGATAACGTTCAGTATTTTTTTACTTCAATGCTAAAAAGGGCTATGTTTTTACAAGTTCTTTCTAATAATGAATTATGTGAAAACAGAAAATATAACTACATAAAAATTGCTGACAAGGCAAGTTGGTAGTCTGGTGCCTTTTTTCTTTTATATTTAGTAATTACAGGTACAGCTGATAACCAAATGCAAAGAGATTTGTGTGGTCCAGGATCTAATAATACATGGGCACTTTGCTAGAGTGGCCCTTGTAAAACTGTCTAATGTGAACTTGCCATGTGGTAATTTTCCAGATAAATGGACAGTTGCTTCAGCAGTTCCACTGTTGAAGGTCAATGATCCATATAATACGGGCAATTACAAAAGTATTTCCATTGCAGACTCAATGACAAATTTTAAGTGCTAGACAACAAATAAGCCATAGTAAATGTGTAAAGATCACTTAGGTAAATTTGAAAGCCTGTGCCCTTCTCCACCCCTTTTATCACCCTCTGATAACTTACAGCTATGAAAGTAGGTTCTCCCTTTCTCTATCCCTATCCCACACTCCTATTGCAGGCCTCTACAGTAAAATGTGTACTTGCTTCTGATACTGCTGTTGCTATTTCCTTTCTTATTTATCTTGATAATTTTTAATCTCCTTTTAATATTGTGTCTAAATTAAGAACTCGTTGCCTTCACGCAATTAGTTATTTCCTTGAATTCTAGTTCAAAGTTAAACACTTGGCTATTTTATAAAGATTCTCTTGGGCTGTCAAAGGAAAAAAAATTCAAATAAGGGAAAACTCTTTGGTAATTGGAAAAACATAGAATCCCAATAGAATTACAAACATAAGCATGTCTAATTGCATTTCAAAGAAAAGGAGAGACGTGTTTTCAGTGTGTATGTGTTGCTGATACACTTATAAGGGCTGTAAAAAGAGCTGGTTTTAAACACGGCTAACATGTTAAAAGTTTATTTATTGGAAAGAGGATTCTAAGAAATACATGGATTGAAATAAATAATTGGTTTTGTGTAATGAAGTGTTCGTGAAGAAATAAACATACTGCCCCTTCTACTATGGTACATAGCATTTTATCATTACTTAAATGTACTCGAAGCAAAAATAATTGCTATACAATATACTGATACTTTAGTCATTAACAATACAAATCAATACAAAAGTCTGTCAGCATAATTAAGAATATCCCAAAGTTACTCTCCACTAATATTTATATTTCTTACTCTGACCTTGTAAAAACAAAGAATAGTTACTTTAAATTTCTGCATTCACTTATAAAATGTCTACATGCAACAAGTTTCAGAGTAACAGCCGTGTTAGTCTGTATTCGCAAAAAGAAAAGGAGTACTTGTGGCACCTTAGAGACTAACCAATTTATTTGAGCATGAGCTTTCGTGAGCTACAGCATGCATCCGATGAAGTGAGCTGTAGCTCACGAAAGCTCATGCTCAAATAAATTGGTTTAGAGACTAACCAATTTATTTGAGCATGAGCTTTCGTGAGCTACAGCTCACTTCATCGGATGCATGCTGTAGCTCACGAAAGCTCATGCTCAAATAAATTGGTTAGTCTCTAAGGTGCCACAAGTCCTCCTTTTCTTTTTGCATGCAACAACAAAATGTAAAATATACAAGTGCCTTTAGTCACATAAATGTTGTGGAACTTTAACAATAAACACAAGACTCTGAAAGACTTTTTTGTGATTTCTGATGGGAATACATTAAACCTGTAGAAGAACGTCCCTTGTGGATTGTACCACTGTTCAGTTTCAGTTTCCTGCTGCTTTTACCCACCATGTAAGAGACGGGATGCCATTTCATTCCACTGAAATGAACGGGAAACATCAGTAAAGAGCAACCTTAATGGTGGTGAAATTCACCAGGGAAGATCTTTTGACTTGTTCAAGAATCTATTTCAAAATTTAAGCAGATTTTTGTTAAAAAGAAAAAAAGTTGAGATGTTGCAGTCTAACCTTCACATATGAATGAAAACTGCATTTTCTATGACCTTAGGCTTCTGTCTTTTACTGATTGGACTACAAATGGCCTACTAACCTCACTTTGGGCAAACGTTCTCAGATTATTTTCAGGAGCCAGAAGTTTTGGAGACAAAAAAAACACTGGATTGCTTTAAAGTAAGTGTGATACTGCACCCCCTAGTCTTCATAGTGATATTATGATAGGATTATAGCATAATTATGATGTATTTTATGGCAGATGGGTCATGTAAGGCGTCATTGGAAAAGTTATGATTTGCTGAATATGATTATCCTATTTGTATGCATGTATCATTTTTGTATCTGAAGTTATAAACACTGACTATCTGTACTTCAAATGTAGTTACACCTGTGTAATGGCCACGAGACAAGATGCTTTGACTCTAGATAGCTGGTTGGGAAGGGCCTATTCAGGGTAATGAACCATTAGGGAAAACAATAGGCCTTAGGAGAAGCTAATCTCCCACCTGGTGAGCCTTCCTGAGAACACTCCAGACAGTCTGTACGTAATGGCCACTATGACTCTACAAGGACATGTGACCAGGTCACATGATTCTGTACTCCATCTTGGGATGTCAGTATTTTTCCACAAACTGGTATAGGAACCAAATTTTGAAACAAAGGGTTCCTGCCATATGCTAAAACTATATAAGACAGGGAGTTACATCTGTTGTTCTTCAGAAGAGGACTCCTGGAAACACCTGATGAACAAAGACTGAACTAGGGGAAGTGCTGGACACAGACTAAGGGGATTTCTAGCCGGTGTATGAAGACCTGAGAAACCCAAGCTGTAAAGCTAATGCAGCTTGAGCCTTAAGAATCTACAAGTCTGCCTGTACCATCAGTTAGGGCGAGAATCTGCTAATTCATATCCAATTTATCTAGTAGATTACCTAGCAAATAAACAGGTTTCAGAGTAACATCCGATGAAGTGAGCTGTAGCTCACGAAAGCTCATGCTCAAATAAATTGGTTAGTCTCTAAGGTGCCACAAGTACTCCTTTTCTTTTAGCAAAAAACAAAACAAAACACAAACTAAGCTTAATCTGCTTTGATCTGTTTGCTATGCTTTATAATCACTTTAAATCTTTGTTTTTGTTTTAATCTAAGCCAATGAGTTTGGAGTGAAGTGCCTTGAAATCTTAGCTCAAGGGGCAAAGGCTGTTGCATATTCCTCTCCACACTGGGGGGTGGGGCAAACTATGAGTTTACACTGTACAGTTCCCTGTGCAGCACAAGATGGTATAATTCTGGGTTTATACTCCAGAGGGGGTCCTAAACTGGAAAGCTGGGGGTTATTTTGGCTGTAGCCTCTCTATTGTTGGTCCACATGCAGTGGCTGGTCAGAAAGCCTGCACGTAACTGCAGCTGGTTGTGTCCCTACTTATATGTATGCTGGTGGAACTGTAAGACTGGGAGCATGTCTGCAGCTTGTCACAGCAGCACAGTGTGAGAGGGAGCCCAGGCTGGTGGGTCAGAGGGCTCAGTGGCAACCCAGGGGGAAACCCGTCACAGTAAGTATAACAGAATTTTACACAACAGACTTTTATTAGAAGACTGATGCCTTTCAGTAAATAAACGGATGTATATACTATGGTTTATTGTTAAAATATATATTTAAATATAAGATATTATAAACAGTGATGCCACATACATCAAGTTTATTTCAGAGAGTCTTATGAAGTAATACAGTAAAAATTATGGTATCTTCTCAATCAGATCATTGCATGATTAAGCAGACTTTGCACAGGATATCTCTGTGGAAGCTGAAGGAAAGAATTACTCCAAGCAACTTTTGGCAAGAGTGAAGGGCACCTGTAGTGGGTAGGCCTCAGCAACTGCTACAGACCATAGATTCTGTCAGTAGTATCACCCTGCTATCTGAGGTTTTACAGCCTGCAGGTGTGTGCAGGGTTAGACCCACAGCCAGCTGCCAGCCACTCTCAGTAAAGGTCTACTGAATTTAGAACTCTTCAATTAATTGCATCTCAGTTAAGACTCTTTGTTAAGACTCTTGATTAGGCTCCATTGATGTTTTTTCTTAAAAAAACAAGGAAGGAAATTAAATTTAAGAGCTACATATGATCCAACACGATGGTTTAGAAATTATTTACTCATGTGTCAGAATTCCAGAAGCTAAGGTTTCTGCCACAATGTAGGGGTTTTTTTATGCCTGTTTTCTTTATTAAATGTACATTTTAATATTTGTTATTTGATCTATATCAAAATAGGGAAGAGGTGCAATATAGGCAAATTAACTTTGTAGGTTTTGAAAATCCTTATTTTAAAGTGCTTGATATCTTGACTTTAAGTTTGCATTCATGCTAGATTTTGCATGTAATATTGTCAAGCATTTGAACATAGAAAGCCAGTTATAATGCAAGGCTAGGAGGAGGTTTTATGGGTGAGAATCTATTATTCTGAATAGTGTGAATTTAAAATTTTGTAAAATGAATTTGGAGCTCATGAAAGGAGATTAATGATCTTTGTTTATCTACAGAATAGCTCCAGCACGGGCAGAACAGTAAAGGCCCGGTCTGTGTACCTCAACCCTTTCTAGAATCATCCAGGCCAATGGCACAGAATTCCTTCTCCTTGTCCTTGGTTTCTCTGTTGAGATTTCCAATCAGTCCTAAATGTAATGGTGTTTTGTGATTTAGACAATTGCCCACTCTGAAGTAGACTGATACCCCCCAACTCCTTCTATAAATTGGTAGACCACTAAACAACCAGCAAATAGTAGTAACTTTGGATCACAATCTCTATCTAAGTACTTATATAGCACTCATCACCATAATATTTGAGTGCCTCACAATCTTTAATGGATTTTATCCTGCAATTACCCGAAAAGGTGAGGAAGCATTAGGCACAGGGTACATTGAGAGACATATCCAAGGTCAAACAGGAAATCTATGGCTAAGCCAGGAATTAAACCAAGGATTCCTGAGCCCCAGTCTAGCGCTCTATCCACTAGACCATCCTTCACCATTACAAATCCAATTCAGTCAGCCTCGCCCCCACCAAAATATATTCTGAATTTAAAAACATTTCAAAAACTTAATTCTTCATTATAATCAATACTCACATACAAATAAAATAAACTGCTGTCTTGTCTTCCTACAGCTGGATCTTCAACTTGAAAATTATTAATTTTTGTCATTACCTCACTGTATGACAACTTGCAAAAAAGCTCCATAACTGAGGCTATACCCATGTATCTTTACATACCATTGGGGTGCTATAGCAACTGAGCAGCTTGTTTTCTCATACCAGAACCAAGCACCAGAGAACGCGAAGAATACTTGTCTTTATACCTATAGAAAAACAGTACAACAGCTTTTTATTTAAAATCCACCCCAAATCACATCCAACATGTTTTCTCTTGTAATAATTATGCAATCATGTGTTACTTCAGAAAACTGCATATAAAGTAAGTTCTATTATGATTAATTGTCCCAGTGGTTTATGGTAAAATTTTCAAAGTTCCAGCTGGTCACACAGGGTTTAGTTTAAAAGAGTGTTGCACATTATTAGATTTTCTGATAGTGTGCTCTTTTGTGATTCAGCAAACCTCTTCCTCTCCACACAACTGGCATCCTCTGTTATACACCCAAGAGGTACGCAAGTCAAAATGGAGTGCACTCAGATGAAAAAAAAAAAAAATGGTATTCCCAGTCAGACATGCAGATTATAAATTCCTTATGCAATATAAAAAAAAAACACTGAGAATTACAAAAGTTGCAGTGTGAGAGCTATGCCTATGACACGTGCAAGCTGAAATAGACACTGGCAATTTCTGTATGGTTTTGCTATCCTTCCCATAACCCACAGTAGAAGACTCTCTGTAGGAACATACTCCAATGTTAGCCTAACTAAAGCCCCACTCCTGTAATCTCATGGAAGTAAAACTCCCATTAATATCCCCTTACATTTAGTCTGATAATATTGATCACTAAAGGCAAGATATCAGACAAGATGTATGCTGCATTCTGTACAGTAATTTTTACTCTTCCAGAAGCAAGCATCACTCTTCAAGCCCTGCTGATTACATCCCTCCATACTATCTTATTTCTCACTCCCAGAACATTTACTCCAGAATTGATTTACCCAGCCCCCAAACTATGTAATCCCAATGTGAACTGGGTAAGGGATTGTAAAACTACATTTTCTGAGAGACAGTGGAAACAAATCTTCTGCATATGTCGTCTCCATAGGAATGAGAAGGAGAAAACATAACAAGAGAGTTAATACTTAACAGCTGGAAGAGAGGGAGAGGTAGCAAACAGAAGCCACTTGCAAAATTAACACTTTAGGACTGCAGCTGCTTGACTTTATCATAAGTAAAGGGCCAGCTCCAGAAAGACATGCTGGGAAAAAAAGGTTTATAGAAGACACCGCTACACTACAGAGAGTTAATAATGACAAGGCACTTACAAAGGAAAATGCTCCTAGGAATATGGGCTGGTTCTGTGTGTTGCCTATTATCCCCATGGTTCAGGAACAGAAACTAAGCTATTCCTCATCCAGTTCAAAATTCTGCATCTGGTGCACCAGTCCCCTGCCCGGCCAATAGGTTTTGGGTAAATGACCTCCCTTGTGGGAAGATATCATGGTGGCAACTTTTACTTCAGTCATCTATTAGGAGATCCCCACATACATATAAACATGGCAACTAATGTGGATTCAAGTTCTCTGAAGTCTGCAAATCACACTGGGGGGGATATTTACCCCAACTGCCCCATATTCATCTTATTGCTGACCTCCAGCTCAGACTTTTCTAACCTGTCTTTCCCCTGAAAAACAATGGAGAACTACCACATTAATACACAAAACGCACTTTGCTCTACAAATGGACCAGCCCACTCCTACCTACAATAAAAATTGGCTTATCTCTATGAGAGATTTTTCTGGTCCCTTGGGAAACTCATACACCAGTTAATTAACATTTTATCCAAGTACATGGGGAATGACATTCTGAGCAAGAGGACAGAACACACTAGTGTAAAACTGAAGTAACACTAAGTATAGAAATAACACTAATGGAACAATACGAGTTAGTACCCTTTTACCCTTGGGGTACTAGAGGCATAGTTTAAATTTGTTGTAGACTTCCAGTCATAGATCTTCACCTTGGCTGATAGAGCTATTTATAAAATGAACTCACCAAAGCCCCATTCTCAGGTCATATTTAGTTATACCCAGCCCATTTTAGATCCCAAAGAATGTAGGATTAGAGGGGGCTTTTGAAATCCAGGCAACCAATCAATAGCTTGCTAGTCACCACCTCCTTTCTGATGCAGATTTTGCAGACAAACAAGAAAATTGTTATGGGCTAGATTATGCCTTTAGGCACAGCCCTGAGCAAGAGGTGGCATGTAAACTGTATCATCCCAGGAAGCCCTGTAGCTTAGATACAGTTCCACCTGTATGTATTAATTTACTGCTTCTGTCTTACGCGAACAGCAAACCACTACCTCCCTTCCCTCCAGGCTAGCTACACTGTGCTCATCAATGAGTGAGGGGCAAAGCCAAGGCTCTGCCCATTCCCTGCTTCTCCTAATCCCTCTTGCTTTGAAGAGGAGTAAGACCCATTTGATCCTGCCTGTCCAGATCCAGATAGCTTGTATAGAGGGGTTCTTACTCCCTAAAACAGGCAAATAGGCCTTTTGCTCAGCCTAGCCCAAACTGTGGGGTGCACTCCCCCAGGGGGCATGGAGGAATGTTTGCAGGTGCAGCAGGGCCCGAGCCAGTCCCCAGGGGGGGCAGGGAGGGAGTACCACCCAGCCCCACTCCCAGCTCTGCTCTGGCCTTGCCCCCAGTCGTGGCCCCAGCTCCACACCTGGCCCCACCCCCAGCCAGTCTGTGGCTCCGCACCCGTCCTTGATCCCAGACTCACCCCCAGCTGTGGCCCCTGCCTGCACCACCCCCCCCCCCCCGGGGAGCTGTGGCCCTGGTCCCAGCTCCAGGGGCATTGGCAGGGGTTGGGGGGGTGCAACCCTTAAAAGTTCAGGGACCACTGGTCTAGCCCTTTGGAATTTGTTTGCAATTCCTCACAGGAAAAAAAACACCCCCAAAGCTTGCCATTTCAGGACAAAAGTTACATCATTTTTTCCAGTGACCCTACTATTTACCAGAACCGGTATCACAAAGCCATTTTCTTTTGTTTCCTGATTTGACTAAAATGCCCTCTTTACTGTCATTTTTTAAATCTGTTCTTTCACAGCCATCTTTCAGAACACTGATTTCACTCATTGCACTCAAACAACATGTACTGAAGTCACCCTGAAAAACCTCCCAATTTTCTTAGTTAACTAGATCATGTTAACTCAGTACTTACTTTATCCCTGTACTTATTATAGGGATACCTACTGAGTAATGTAAACACTGAGGTAACGTATGTAGTTAACTAAGGCAACTATAGAGTTTAAGAGGAAACACTATCAATGAGCCATTTTTTCCATCTAACAGACATCACCATCAAAACACACACCCCCTGAGGTGGTTAAAAAGTTTTTACTCTTAGTACCACCACTGGTCTTGGGGATGCTAATCAAAGGATCTGAATCCCCCCTTCTCCCATTACACATACTCCCTGCTTTATTTTCCTTTTCTATTGTGTAACACAGAGACAAATACACTGCTGGAGAGGCATATTTTGAATATTATAAAGAAGTATTGTCACAATGAGGCTAATGACAATAGGATTTCAATAGTATCAAAGAGCCAACATGCAGCTGCTTTATAGTATGGACAGATATAGCATAGAGCTTCATAATGAGAGTAGAGAGTTGTTGGGTTATGCACTTCAATTCATTTTGTATTAAAACTGTACTACAGGAGCTGTAGTTTGCATTTCACATTGCTATATAGATAGAAGGCATCGTTAACACTTAATACGTTGAAAAAGAAAAATTAACCTGACATTATGGATTTAAAATAAAAGATAATATACAGGCAGTTGTGTAGAGGTTTTTGTGGTTTAAGAACAGGAAAGTATGTTATTCAAGCCTTTGGCAGAGAAAACACAGGAATAGAACACTCATGTTTCTTTTGACCTGTAAAAGAAACAGCAATAACTGTTTCTTGTCTGTATGTGGCACAGTCCTCATTAGATGTCTCTGTTGCTTTCTAAATACCACCTATAATCAGTTTTCCCCATACAGCTTTGAATCAACATCCGTGCTCCTTCTGAAGCACCATATTCAATAATAAGCATAAAGGCAAACTGATTTTGTGATAGCTGCATATTGATATACCTTATCAGTGAGGATTTGTCCTCAGCACAGACCCCAGCAGTCATCCTCAGATCTTTCAATTCTTTTTTCTCCTTCTCATACTAATCGCTTCAGTTTTTCATTGTTCAGACAATGAGTCTAGAAGTTAAAAAGAGTGAAAATATTAGAAATGCAGCATATATATTACACTGTATACTGTGCTCTATGGAACACTGTATTATGCTTATTACAGTTCATTTGATAAACAGATGTACCCTAAGAACAATGTATTCATATATTAATTTCCCATATGGGATACATAATCAGCTTTATTAGAAGACATTATTATGGTAAATCCCTGCAAAAACATCTTGCATAACAAGAAAACAAGATCAGTTTTAAAAACCCAGCATACGTGAACAACACTGATAAAAGATAAAAGGGTTTACAAATATTATTGCTAAGTTCTTTGAGGTCATGCACACAAACTGCAGCATTATTCTACTGCGTTTCACCAAATCATAGAAATGTAGGGCTGAAAGGGACCTCAGGAGGTCATCTCATACATCCACTGTGCTGAGGCAGGACCAAATATACATAGATCATCCCTGATAGATGTTTATCTAACCTGTTCTTAAAACCCTCCAATGATGGGGATTCCACAGCCTCCCTTGGTAACATATTCCAGTACTTAGCAATCATAGTTAGAAAGGATTTCCTAATATCTAATATAAATTTTCCTTGCTACAGAGTAAGCCCATTACTTATTTGTCCTGCCTTCAGTGGACATGGAGAACGATTGATCACCTTCATCTTTATAACAGTCTAACATTTGAAGATTTACCAAATCTCTCCTCAGGCTTCTTTTCTCAAGACTAAACATACCCAGGTTTTGGTTTTTTTTTTTTTAAAAATTATTCCTCATTGGTCAGGTTTTCTAAGCTGTGTGTTGCTCTCCTCATGACTCTCTCCAGTTTGTCCACATGTTTCTTACAGTGTGGCTCCCTTAACTTCACACAGGACTCCAGAAGAGGCCTCCACAGAGCAGAGTGGGACTATTACTTCCCATATCTTACATATGGTACTCCTGATAATATACCCCAGAATGATATTAGCCTTTTTTTGCAACTTCATTGCATTATTGGCTCAATCAATTTGTGATCCACAACAACCCACAGATCCTCTTCTACAAAAATGGAGAATAACTGGCTGGGCAGTAGTATTACAGTTGTACATTTGATTTGTCCTTCCAAGGTGTAGTACTTTGCATTTGTCTTTACTGGATTTCATCTTGTTGAATTCAGACCAATTATCCAATTTATCAAGATCATTTTTAATTCTAAACCTGTCCTCCAAAGTGCTTGCAATCCCTCTCATCTTGGTGTTATCTGTAAATTTTATAAGCACTCTCCATTCTATTATCCAAGACATTAAATGAAAATATTGACTAGTAGCAGACCCAGGACAGGATTCCACTTGATACACCCTCACAGTTTGACAGGAAGCCTCAGACTTGTAACTAACTGCCCTTTCGTTACAGCCTTTCCATTAAAAAAATGATTCTGTAGCATCCACTTCAGGCAGAAAGCACATGGTGTCAACTCCATGCCTTTTTTAACTCTGGTAGTTGATAAGTTTTCTAGTCTTCTTTGGCTATGTTACATAATATGCAGTGCACTCTAAATATACTAGATACTAATAGTCTAGACAATGCAATTTATTGGAGAAAATTTGTTTTCCAAACACATTGTAGGTATGTTGTGGGATCAGTTAAAACAGACAAACCACTTTTCCCCAGGATGCATTCCCCTCAACATTTTTTCACTTTTTTCTTCTTCATGTCCATCCAAACATCATGGGAGTTTTGCCATTGACTTGAGTGGGACCAGAATTTCACCCTAAATGTCTCTCTAATATCCCCAACTCCTCTCTTCCCAGTTCCTTCACTGACCACATAAAGCAGACATGAACATAAAGATGTACCACAACTAATACTTTTGTAATGTGGTGTTCTCATTTCTCAGTGTATACTTATTGGTATATCTACCTCTTCAAATGATGAAGTGACTATGCGGGAAAAGATGTGTGAGGCAACTATTTTCAAATCAGCTACATCATAAATTTTGTTTCAGGTAACATCGACTGCAAAAGATTATACAAATTACGAAGTACTGAGTTTCTGATTTAAGTACTATGGTTAAAGTCCTGAAAAATGCATGCCTGATCCAACACCCACTGAATTCAGTGGCCAAATTGCTGTTGATTTCAGTAGGCCTCAGACTGGCCCTTTGGAATATGTACACTGCATCTCTTTACAATTTAACTAAATATCTAAATGAAAACCTGAGTCCCTATTTATTTTGCACCTTTCAGTACATTGTTTGGGTATGTTTTCACACAGAGTCAGACTAAGGAAACAACTGTTGCCAACGAGATGGCTACAAACAACCCATCCTCACCACTACCGTCCCTTAACAAAGAAAACACCCTTGAAGCTGCCAAACTACAGGAAACGTAAGATTGAACAGATGCATATTGCATTAAGCCTTAAAAACCTTTATCAAGGAAAGGATTACATTCATTGGCTGAGATCCTGCCCTGGCTAATTGAGCCACAAGAGGATTCTCCCAGTGTAAGGAGATCTTCAGGTGTAGAGCCATCATAAATCCCACACCAGCAGTCCTCCTGGCAGCAGTGGTAGGGAGCCTGGTTTAGGGAAAGGAGGCAGCCAGGGCATCCCTATGCTCAGAATGCCAAAAAACAGTCCCTCAGGTTGTTGACAATTAGCATAAATTAGAGCAGTTTTCAGGCTGTGATCTACACCAAATACCAGACCAACACCCAGGTGGCCCCAGGGTCAGAGCTGCCTTTGCATTTGTCCATGTTGAGCTCTCCTTACTCACACTTTAGGATCTGGAAAACTATGTTTAGAGTCTGGTGAAATGGCGGATATATCACTCACACTAAACAAATGTTTGTCTTTCCTTCACAGTATTCTCACAGGGTCAGAATCTGCCTTTCCAAACATGTACACAACTCACTTGGGCTTCAGCTGGAGTTTTGGATAGGTGTCTGAAGGCAGAATTTGGCAGACAAAGTTTGAATAGCAAGAATTTGTCCAGGGCAGGAATTAAGGTTGCAGCAGCTCTTTGTGTATTCATCATGGCTTCTTTACACCAGTTCAAGTTTTGAAGTCTGTGGCAAAACTTCCATTTACTTCACTGGGGCCACAATTTCACTCTAGGAATTTCACACTCTTCTTTCAGTAAGGATAACACTATTTGAAATATGCTGGTTCTAACAGTTCTCTAACTAAGCCTTCCTCTCTAGAGCCAAACTGAGACCTATTTAAGACAAAAAGAGAGGACTTGAACAATCTTTATTTTATTATTTGTTATTTAGGCCTTTTAATTCTTTGTTCCAATTCCTGAACAGGTTTTTCCACAAACAAGCATTTAGCAGCAAAAACACACCTGTCACATAGCACGCATCTAACTAAAATTAACAAAATCCTTGGGGGGGGTGGGAGGGGGGAGAACAGAACTAAAGGATAACAAAGCTGTTCCCAACATAACTACTATTTCAGTTTGTAATTTAGACAGGAGGAAGTCTGACCCCAAAGTATAATGATTTGTACAGTAAGCGGAGTTCATTTTTGAGTGGTAAAAGTTTTCACTAATAGGACTTGATCTTTCCAACATTTGTACATGTGAGTGTGCTCATTTATGTTAATGGGAGTACTCACATACATGGATAAGTGTTTGCAGAATCAAGGCCATCAACAAAAAAAGCGCACATTGCGGTATCGTTAACATACTCTAATTTTATTTTACTGAGATCTAGAATGCTTGAGAATTTTAAAACTTTAAAGTTGTATTCATAACATTTGAGAAAGGAATAATTAAAGGATAAATGAACATTCATAGCCCTAGAACACACATAGCAATGAACAGTTTCAATGGCTGATCTCCCCTATCCTGAAGCCCTTTTCATGTAAAACTCACACTTTTTTCTAACTGGAGTTATTGTGCATAAGAGCTGTTTTGGTGCAGCAAGGTTGAGGTATTAGATCACTCAAAAAGTCACATATAGCAAGCCTATAGGAAAATCCTGCCCTATGCTTTTTCTGGTGTACAATGGGAGAATATTTAGGGAGTTTTATTCTATTCTACTTTCCCCTTTGTGAGTAAGGGTAGGGTCCTGCCAAAGTCCACTCATGCACTCTGGGAATTATGCACACTTTACAGCAAGGCTTATACCACATCTCCCCAGAGGAATGATCTCTAGTAAGCCCTGGTCTACACTAGGACTTTAGGTCGAATTTAGCAGTGTTAAATCGATGTAAACCTGCACCCGTCCACATGATGAAGCCCTTTTTTTCTCTACTTAAAGGGCTCTTAAAATCGATTTCCTTACTCCACCGCTGACAAGTGGATTAGTGCTTAAATCGGCCTTGCCGGGTCGAATTTGGGGTACTGTGGACACAATTCGACGGTATTGGCCTCCGGGAGCTATCCCAGAGTGCTCTATTGTGACTGCTCTGGACAGCACTCTCAACTCGATGCACTGGCCAGGTAGACAGGAAAAGAACCGCAAACTTTTGAATCCATTTCCGGAGACTGCGGGAACTGTGGGATAGGTACCCACAGTGCAACACTCTGGAAGTCGACGCTTGCCTCGGTACTGTGGAAGCACTCCGCCGAGTTAATGCACTTAGAGCATTTTCTGTGGGGACACACACACTCGAATATATAAAACCGATTTCTAAAAAACTGACTTCTATAAATTCGACCTAATTTTGTAGTGTAGACATACCCTTAGAAGAGCATGTCCAGCTGTTAAGCCCATTGTCATCAGGCACAAGCACTAGCCAACAGCAGTAAGAACACACCCATTGCTCTTGCTTAAAAAAAAAAAAAAAAAAAAAAGTGTGTCATGCTGGCTTTCTGTGAAACATTCATCCCTATACCAATAGTATGTCTCCGATGATGGCTGAAGTCCACCTCCCCATTAATTCCCCCCCTCCCACACACACACACACACACAGATGTTTGACTTCAAGGCAGCATTTGACTCAACCTCTTATGCATGAATGTTGTTTCTGTTGTAATTAACTTGTTTATGTGTACAGTACTGTCATCTGCTGGATAGAATCAAAACAGCTTAACTATATTTCTTAGACCCTGTACTGAAACCAGAAAGCAATGTTTTCATTTAGTGCAAGAGATAATAGCTTTAGTTTTTGCAGCAGTAAGACAGGCATTCTAGCTCTGCTACTGGTGTAGTGTGCAGCATAATCCTCACAGTGGTCACTTGGTACTCACAGATCTATTAGCTATATGCTCAAATACAGGAATCCATTAATGTTGTTATTTTTTGCATCTTTAAAGAAAGAAGTATTGCTCCCTTCATTAGTAAGGGCTTCATGCATTAAGCCACCTGTTTCTTGAATACAGCCATGTTTTCTCACCAAAAATGAATAACTGAGCAGGAACAAGTTTTAAAAATGGGCAACAATTGTTCGAGAAGAGAGCCTGAGTAGGTGACATTGCAGAATGTCATTAAGGGAGGAGATCCTTTAGGTTTTCCTGGACCTTGAAATTCTCTTATCGTATAATCCAATTATATAAATCCTGCAGTCCTAACATGATCTATATTTTGACCAAGTATCCATTAATTTCACTAGGATTTAGGAAGAACTGCAGACGGGGCCCATAAAAGAGGAACCTGGGGAAGAAGATTGGAGTTCCCAAATCCTTAGGTGAAAAGCAGATAATGAAGGGGAAATATCAGTTATTATCTAATAAACTATCAATATATTTAGAAATATAACCTTTACTGTTTCAGAGTAGCAGCCGTGTTAGTCTGTATCTGCAAAAGAAAGGAGGACTTGTGGCACCTTAGAGACGAACAAAATTTATTTGAGCATAAGCTTTTTGTGAGCTACAGCTCACTTCATCTGTTTTATTCCTAGAGCTGAGTGTGTTTGGATATTATCTGTCACTAGTAAATTTTAACATATGGATCAGTTGTGAATGAAAAGCAAATATGTTGTTGAGATCTAAAGTGACATTCATTAAGCCAACTACATGCATAATTCAAAAATAGTCAAACACAGCCACTGTGCTATGCTGCTTCACAAAAGGGAGGGAGGGAGCTGACCTTGATCAAAAGCGGATCTGGAACCAGGTATTTTTTCTGTTGCTATTATGAAAGTTTTGATCCATAGATGAATGTATGCTATTTACACAGTTAAAATTATGTGCAATCTAAAAAGAGAAATAAGCCCAAAAGCTTATCAAGTAGGATTCTTCCATTCTGGTCTTCTGTTAGTTTTAGGTATAAATTTATGCCTGTCATGTACATATGCTGCCCAATACAGCAGAATACGTTCTCCCTAGTCTCATCTCCCGTAGCTCTGTAAAGAAAGTTTGAGACATTTCCATGGAGGCTTACATTTTAGTCACCATGACTGCCTGTTGGTTAAAAAAAAATTAAAAGTAACCAGTAGATGGCAGGCCTGCAAAGCCTGATAAGATCATTCAAAATCATTTTAGTAAGAGACACAGAATAATATTTTCCTTCAAAATTCTCTCATTTTAAAGCCAATTGTTTTTGTATTTTAACTATCCTAGCAGGATCTGTTAGTACACATTTAGGGACAATTTAAAAAGAGTTATGGATGCAAAAAACACAGTTAGTGTCTCAAACAACCCAGATCAGATTCATTCAAGCCAAAGGCTCTGTTTTTCAAAAGTGAGCAAAGCAGGACAAAAAAGTACAGATAAATTTACACTATAACAATATTCATCTTGTCTAAGACATTCATTACTACCACCATATTCTTTACAAGGTAAGAAATGTACCCGCAAGAAAACCATGTACTGTATCTAAGTTTGGCTTGCAAGAAAAATAAACTCTGCAGTTTATCTAATCCTTTGATTATTCTTCGAGAAGTTGGAATTATATACAGTATATGCAAATGTAATACACCATTGTAACATTTTATTGATTATGCGTAGCATGACTGGGTCACAGTGCTTTGTAATACAGGAAATGGTGAAGAAAATGTCCAATGTAAAAATCCATAATGTGATCTGAAATATCAATTTCTACATGGAACAAACAGAACTTAATGTTATTTGTGGACCAAATCCTGCTCATCTTCATTATGTGAGTAGATCTATGAAACAGTTGTGTGAGTAAGGCAAGTAAAATTTATCCCTGTCTTTATCAGTGGAACATGTTATGATGAGGGGAAAATTCTATTTAACATGTACCAATAGAGAAGGAAGCTTATAAGCACTTTTCCTTTAGGACTTTAGTGAAACATTTTAATCATAAAGCGTCCTGTGCATCTCCATGTTTATTTCCATATTTTACACTTAAAGCTGTATTTTGAGATCTCTGTAAGATAATGCATTTTGAATGGTAGTGGAATGACACTAAGAATAATAACAGCTATATTTAAATCAATGTGTATTGACTTTTATGTTTATATCAATAGGAAATCATGTTGGGGGGGTAAATGCCACTGCTAAGTATTTCATTTTTAAAATCACATTTTAGCCCCTTATCCTGAATTGTTCAGTGTGCCAGATAGAAATATCTTACTTTCTTACTAAGAAAGTAAGAAAAGCTTTGTAGGTAGTTTGAGAGAATTATGATGAAGGAGGCTGGGATAGATTGTGACATCAGTGGTTACATGAGATCATTTGCATACCAGAATTCTACTAGTTGAGACACCATAATAGTTGGTCTGGGTTTTCTTACTCTGTATAAAGGTCGTACTTCATGGTTATGGCCTCACAAGCATTAAATTATAGCCCTATAATTACATATTTGAGGCATTTCAACTGTAATGACCATATTCCAGTCTGTGGTTGTGGATACAAAATAGAACAATGCAATAAAAAACACTATCATTAGATTGGAACACTTTCCTGATTATATAAATAAGCATTGCTATGAAATACTACTTTTGGCCAGCTAGCAATAAGATTTCTGCTCATCTATTCCATATATTTATTGGAACAGTTTAAGATTGCGTGAACCTAAAACTTAAACATACCCTCTGTCTTCTTCTTGAAAATTTAACAACATTATTAGAGCCTTTCTATGGGGCTCTGGTCAATGCCCACAAATATCACTTATCCAGCATCCTATAGCCAAGGAAGAGTTTGGGCTCCCAGACTTACAAAATTACTATTATGCTTTTATCAAGCCACAGTTGTCAAATTGGTTCCAGCATGCTAACACCTTTTTTGCCCACACAGATAGCAATCAAATGGATATTAATGCATCCAATTCTCCCTGCAGGTCTCCTTGGTTCCTCTTTTAGTCTGATGGAGAAAAATAAGGTGCCTGCAGTGGTGGCTGCGTGAAGGGTCTGGGCTATCCTTGCTGAGAGGTACCAATTTCATCCTCACCATCAGGCAAAACCGCCTATCTGGGGTAATCCAGACTTACAAATGGGAGGAAAAAACTATAATTTGGAAGAGCAAGGGCATCATACGGGTTTCCCAATTAGTCAAGGAAAAGGGCTTTAATCTCTTTTCTAACACTAAAGTAACTATATGACCTGCCACCTTCAGCGGAGTGGCAATATTTACAACTAAAAACATTTGCTAATGTATCAGTTTGGTCCAGATGTCCGAGGACTGTCAGGTCCCAGAACTACTGGGAACCTTGTAAATGACTCAAATTCCCTAAACCCATGTCCATTATGCATGCTTTAGTGATAAAAAAGAACTTCACTGGTTTGGAGTTCTTTGCGAAAGCATGGGAAGGGGAGTTATCACAGCTCATAAAAGAACCCAGTGGCAGGGCATATTATGGAATATTAAAAATGCTTCTGTGGGTGTCAGGCTATATCTGATACTGCAAAAGATTCTATTCAGAATTTGTTGGAAGCCACAGAGCTGTGCAAGAAGAGGGGCCTGGATCCTTGTTGGTGCTGTCATAAAGAAGAGGAGCCCTATACATATGCTGTGAGACTGTCCAACCTTCAGGCAGCTGAGAAAAGAGGCGGACACAAGTACTTGGCGTCAGCAACCAAAACTCAGCTGAAAATTATATCTTAGGTTATGTACCTATTACTCTGCCACGTTTATTCTTGAGGGCCACAATGATCACCAAGTGTATGAGTCAACAAAAATGTAGAAGTAGGCTTATGTCCAGAATAGAGCAGTGGTATTTGGACCTGCCTGAGTTAGCAGCCAAAGAAAGAACAGCTTATCAATGTAGAGAGTAATATTAATTGAGAAAAATTTGGCCCCCGTTTCTTGATGCATTGGATAAAAAATGCTGAGATGGGTGAAGGAGGGAATGGTGGAAGAGGGAGGGAAAAAGCAGAAGTTAGTTGAAATGGAGGTCAGGCATTTTGAACTATTTGTTTATTGCTTAATTAATTATTATTGTTTTCCCCCTGTAAAATGTTATATCTATGTAATATTGTCAGATTTTGTATTGTCTGGTCTTGCAGCTCTGACAAGTTGTAAAGTTGTGTAATTACATAATCCTGTGAAATGTGCAGTATTTGGTAACTTATACAAGTTATCAATCATTTACCTTTTGTAGATTTGTTTCTTTATGAAAATTAATAAAAACTTAATCACAAAAAAACATAGGCATGGATTGTATTATTTTAAAAAATCTAAAAGTTGACAGCATACACTCTGGGTAATCCTCACTTTGTTTTTCTTGATGGCAATCACTTTAATATTAACTAAATCTTTACATTATTACATGATGTTGTCAGGCCACAAGGGCTGATTCCACAACCCTAGTAGCCAGCCTTGCTCACATGAGTAGTCCCTATTAACTTCAATGGGACTACTTGCTGGGCAAGTGCTACTTTGTGTGATTAAGGGTTTCAAAATCAGGCTAAAATCACAAAAGCACCATGTTCCATTTTAAAAGTACACTATTCTTAGCCTGGGAAGGAAAGGGATGATTCTTCCCTTGAACAACCCTTGAGCACCCCACCAGACACAATCATACAGCAAGGAGGCAAGGCCATTAGCTTATGGGACAGGAAGACTGCACAGTCTTAAGGAATGGTGCAGCTTGCACATCTGCCATGCACTGGGGAGCTCAGGAAGGAATTACACTTCCCTAATCTCCCTGCATGATATATGGCTCCATACTGCCCTTTATTGCCGAGATATGTCCAAGAGACTCAATTTATCCTTAAGGTAAACTGCAACCTCTCTTTCCCCCCTCTACGTGCCAGCTTCTCATCTCAGTTACACAGGTACAAATCAGAGTAATATCACTGAAGTAATAATTTATTATATATATTTCCCAAAGTGTATAGTCATCCCTGTCCATACAACAGGTTACAGAGTTTGCATTATAAGAGCTAGTTGTGACATCTAGCCCATAAGGAATACTGGGGAGCTGCACTGGAAGCATTTCCCTTCTCCCCACCAAGAGGTAGGATGCCTCTAAGAACACCTCAGTGACATTTAGGGGAGAGCATTTGGCAAGTATGCAAGTATGCTGTGCATGGAAGAGGCAGAGTCATGGCTCCACCTACCCCATGGTGCTCCTAGCAAGAAAATTGCATGGGTGAGGTTGGAAAAAGCATCCCAGTAGCATTCCCTGCATTTCTCCATATGCAAGGACTGCAATGCAGGCTAGCCCTTACGTGGGTAACAAGAGAGTTGGGCACAAATGGGCTGGAGAGGAAGTTGCTTGTTGCTTATACCCCCTAGCCCGCTCCCCACTGCAGAGCCACATAAGGAGTATTTACAACCTATCCCTAGATAACTTATCCTTGGGTCTTGCAAACATGTTTTTCTTGTCCCACATCCAGTCACCTATGCCTCAGTTTCTTTTCACTCTCAAATAGTTGGGTGCTCCCTTGAGTTGGTGGTTTGGCTCTCTAGGCAGAGCCAAAGGCTTCTTCTTCCTGGCAAAAGAAGATATCCCAAACTAATCAGAGACAACTCTTAATCAGCCTATTCTGGATTCAATATTCCTTTCCCCCTCAACACAGGTGTTGCCAGTTCTCTCATGGCACCATGTAGAGGCAAGTCCTGGGGGTGCCTGCCCTACCTCTGCTACAAGCCTCTAAACTGTGAGCAGCATTCTACCCTAAATTGCTTTGTTGTTTGTCAGGGCCACTTCCTGTGGTACCCAAGCCCATGGCCTATCAGGCCTTCACCTTTGGCTCCCATACTTCAAAAACCCTTCTCCAAGGTCCTTCTGTAACCCACCTTCTAGGCCTCCTCCCTAGGCTGCTTCTTCACCAGCTCCCTTTCAGCAGGGAGATACCAATAGACAGTACCCCATTGCTGCAGTGCCTTTCAAAAGTGTTACTCCCAACCCTCCTGGCTGCAAGCTACTCCTTATACTGCTCACAGTCACCTGATTTCTGTCACCAGGCATAGGTCAGAATTAGTGTTTGAACCCCTTAAAAAGACAGGTTGTCAAGGTTCCTCCCCCACTCTGAACGCTAGGGTACAGATGTGGGGACCTGCATGAAAACCTCTTAAGCTTATCTTTACCAGCTTAGGTCAAAAAGTTCCCCAAGGTACAAAATATTCCACCCTTTGTCCTTGGATTGGCCGCTACCACCACCAAACAAATACTGGTTACTGGGGAAAAGCTGTTTGGAAACATCTTTCCCCCCAAATACTTCTCAAAACCTTGCACCCCACTTCCTGGACAAGGTTTGGTAAAAAGCCTCACCAATTTGCCTAGGTGACTACAGACCCAGACCCTTGGATCTGAGAACAATGAAAAAGCATTCAGTTTTCTTACAAGAAGACTTTTAATAGAAATAGGAGTAAATAGAAGTAAAGAAATCCCCTCTGTAAAATCAGAATAGTAGATACCTTACAGGGTAATTAGATTCAAAACATAGAGAATCCCTCTAGGCAAAAACTTAAGTTACAAAAAAGATACACAGACAGAAATAGTTATTCTATTCAGCACAATTCTTTTCTCAGCCATTTAAAGAAATCATAATCTAACACGTACCTAGCTAGATTACTTACTAAAAGTTCTAAGACTCCATTCCTGGTCTATCCCCAGCAAAGGCAGCATAAAGACAGACACATAGACCCTTTGTTTCTCTCCCTCCTCCCAGCTTTTGAAAGTATCTTGTCTCCTCATTGGTCATTTTGGTCAGGTGCCAGGGAGGTTACCTTTAGCTTCTTAACCCTTTACAGGTGAGAGGAGTTTCGTCTGGCCAGGAGGGATTTTAAAGGGGTTTACCCTTCCCTTTATATTTATGACACAGGTCATCCAGCATTAGCACTTTTCATCTGTAGGGTTCAATGTGTTTTACAAAATTGGGTAGGGATTTTTTTCAGGTAGAGAAACAAATGCAGAGATGTAAAACATAGAGCTAGTTAGTGGCAGAGACAAGCAGTCCTGGCTCCCTGCCCTGTGATTTGTGCCTAAACGAAAACTGCCAAAAAAAAAGCAAAGCAAAGCAAAAACACAGAAACCTTCAGGTGATAAATATTACCCACTTCACATGGCCACACTTTCAAATAAAATCACCACCTCGCCTGGTCTGGGACATCAGTTGCCAAAGCTCAACCAATCAGAACCAAAACTTACAGCAAGCAAGAAAAGTTGATAATAAGCATTTAGACCGAGCCCCAGAGTATATCAAAAAACAAACTAGCTACTAATCAAGGCCAAATTCCAAAATCTGGTCTCACACAGCAGCTATTGCAATTGCTGGCTACTGCTAAGCCATTTCCTAATCTGCTTAGAGATAGTTAGCAAAGTGCTCTCCTTCCTGTGCTCACAGACCAAAAGCCACACTTAACTTCAGTGTTAACCCATTTCAGAAGATGCAAGGAGCTTGCAAACACAGCCTGCTGCTTCTTTTCTCTGTATGAGGAGATGGATAGTGATGGTGAGACTTGCCCATGTGTACTTTTTAATATGAAGCTGTCAGCACAATGACTCAGCAACCATGAATAACCAGTCATATGTGGCAGAAAAACAGCTTTAAAACAACTTGTGCATTAGTTGTTCTAATCCATACAGAAGAAATTAAGACACAAAACCCTTTAGATGCTGGTTATATATTGCCAGGATTTTTTATCCAGGTTTTCTAGTTCCCTCCCTTTTTGCTAATACTCTGTGCATTATCACGTAGAGATATTAAGTCCCAATTCCTTAACCCAGTGGCCATGGAGCTTGTAAACAATGACAACAGTCAAGTTTTCCTAATCCAAAACATAAACCTTGAAGCTACACAGAACAACAGATGCCAAACCTTCCTGTGGACTGCAGCTAATTTGTGTGTTAATCTGTGCTGCTTGTGGTCAAAAAATGTCCTTATATTTAAAACCAACCAGGGCTCCCAGCATAGCCCCAGGACAATGCCTCTCTTTCCTCCTCTTGTGTATCACATCCTCCTTTAAGTCTCTTCATTCAGTCTCACCACTGTTAGTATGAGAACCTTCTCTGCACCTTCTGCCATTTGAACAGGTGCTTCTCTGCTTCATGCCAAGAAGTATCTGGCATTAAAAAAATACTAGCAAGTATGACATTTATTAGCACCCAAAATGTCCTGTAGCTGGGACACAGTCTGTATTTAGATGGAAGACCATGATTATATTTATTCTTGGTGTAAATATTTTCTGAAACTTTTATTAAAATGTCTCAGCCTTGAAGTTGGTGAGGAGTTGCTTTCCCTGTAGATGCTATTTTTCATTCATCCATCCAAAGAAAAGTATTTTTCCAAGAGACATGCAAAACTTTTTACAACTCAGTTAAAAAATACAGCACTATAGGTGATTTTTGAAAACTTGTTTTGCACATGCAGAGTAACAGCTTTAATAAGTACAATTGGCCGAATCTTGAGAAGTGTTTAACACCTGCAACTTTCATTGTTTTCTATGGAAGTTTCACATGGTCATCTCCCTTAGGCATGCGGTCCACTGGGTATTATGGATTATCCATGCTATGGATTTATGTGGGATTCTGAGGGTGTACAAAGGTAGCATAATGCTCACATTTGCATTCTTGCAATTCCAAGATTACCAGTCCCCTGGTCTCCCTGGCAGCAGGCATGTTGTAAGTCTAGTCTAGTCTAGGCAGTTCCTTCTTTACTGGATAATCACCCTTACGCTGGAGTGAATCATAGAATAGAATCATAGAATATCAGGGTTGGAAGGGACCTTGGGAGGTCATCTAGTCCAACCCCCTGCTCAAAGCAGGGCCAATCCCCAATTTTTGCCCCGGATCCCTAAATATTGATCTTTCCAGAGCCAAATACACCAGCTCTGTAGCCAGATTCTTCTGTTGGTGCAGTGCAAAGTAACCACACCAGAAAGTCTGGCCCATTTGCTGACTAAACAAATATACATATATAGTCCAGTCTGAGGTCAGAGAAGGTATGTCTACACTGCAATTAAAAACCCACAACTGGTCCAAGTCAGCTGGCATCAGGCCAGCTGCAGGTTTTTAATTGTAAACATACCGTCAGATTTTTCCATATGGGGATTTCAGGGTCTAGCACAATCACAGAGTGCTTCACTAGCCCATTGTCAGTGTATGGCTGTTGCCTCGCATTCCACCTTTCCGTACAATCATGCACACATAAACCCCACATTTTACATTTCAAACCAAAGTCTCCACAGCTGGGTGTCATTTATCTTGCAAAGGAGATGTTCTCATTTTGAGGCTCCTTCCCTTCAGATCAGTCTGTTCCCAGAGTCTCAAGCCTTCCCCTCAGGCTTCCCAAACCTTTCCACAAAGTCAGTAGATATTCTTGCCTGTATCCAACTGCACGCAACAGTTCCTCAAGCTCCACCCCAGCTAGGGGAGCTCTCCACTGTTTCACTCAAATGGCCCCAGGCCCACTCACTGATTCCCAGCCATACCCTCTTAGGCTCTTTGGCCTGCCCTTATCTGGAGAGACCTGATGGTTGCAGTCCTCTTGGCTCTCAAGCAGGTCATTCACAGATTAAGCAACAGCACCTGCCTTTTACTTTTTGCTTTGCACTCAGCCTGGTCACATGATCATACTGGACTACTGAGCCCACACTTCAAGAAAGATGTTGAAAAATTGAAAAGAATTCAAAGAGCCCTGAGACTGATTAAAGGCTTGGAAAACATGCCTTATAGGGAAAGACTCAAGAAGTGCAATCTCTTAATCCTAACAAAGAGAAAATTAAGGCATGACTTGATGATGAACTATCTACATGAGGAACAGAAATTTGATATTAGAGGGCTCTTTAATCTAGTAAACAAAGGTGTAACAAGACCCAATGACTAGGAGTTGAAGCTATAAAATTTAGACTAGAAATAAGGTGCAAATTTTAAACAGTGAGGTTAATTAACCATTGGAAGTACTTATCAAAGGCTGTTGTGGATTCTCCCTCACCGTCAAGTTAAAATGTATCTGCATTTTTAAAAATACATATGCATGTATTTATACACGAGTCAAAAGAGTGTTAATCACTACTAAACGAATGGTATTTCCTATCATTATAAAATATAACTTCTCTAAGCTCTGCCCTGGTTTCTTTCATATACATAGAATCATAGAATCATAGAATATCAGGGTTGGAAGGGACCTCAGGAGGTCATCTAGTCCAACCCCCTGCTCAAAAGCAGGACCAATCCCCAATTAAATCATCCCAGCCAGGGCTTTGTCAAGCCTGACCTTAAAAACTTCTAAGGAAGGAGATTCCACCACCTCCCTAGGCAACGCATTCCAGTGTTTCACCACCCTCCTAGTGAAAAAGTTTTTCCTAATATCCAACCTAAACCTCCCCCACTGCAACTTGAGACCATTACTCCTTGTCCTGTCCTCTTCTACCACTGAGAATAGTCTAGAACCATCCTCTCTGGAACCACCTCTCAGGTAGTTGAAAGCAGCTATCAAATCCCCCCTCATTCTTCTCTTCTGCAGACTAAACAATCCCAGTTCCCTTAGCCTCTCCTCATAACTCATGTGTTCCAGACCCCTAATCATTTTTGTTGCCCTTCGCTGGACTCTTTCCAATTTATCCACATCCTTCCTGTAGTGTGGGGCCCAAAACTGGACACAGTACTCCAGATGAGGCCTCACCAATGTCGAATAGAGGGGGACAATCACGTCCCTCGATCTGCTCGCTATGCCCCTACTTATACATCCCAAAATGCCATTGGCCTTCTTGGCAACAAGGGCACACTGCTGACTCATATCCAGCTTCTCGTCCACTGTCACCCCTAGGTCCTTTTCCGCAGAACTGCTGCCTAGCCATTCAGTCCCTAGTCTGTAGCTGTGCATTGGGTTCTTCGGTCCTAAGTGCAGGACCCTGCACTTATCCTTATTGAACCTCATCAGATTTCTTTTGGCCCAATCCTCCAATTTGTCTAGGTCCCTCTGTATCCTATCCCTCCCCTCCAGCGTATCTACCACTCCTCCCAGTTTAGTATCATCCGCAAATTTGCTGAGAGTGCAATCCACACCATCCTCCAGATCATTTATGAAGATATTGAACAAAACCGGCCCCAGGACCGACCCCTGGGGCACTCCACTTGATACCGGCTGCCAACTAGACATGTAGTCATTGATCACTACCCGTTGAGCCCGACAATCTAGCCAACTTTCTACCCACCTTATAGTGCATTCATCCAGCCTGTACTTCTTTAACTTGCTGACAAGAATACTGTGGAAGACCGTGTCAAAAGCTTTGCTAAAGTCAAGAAACAATACATCCACTGCTTTCCCTTCATCCACAGAACCAGTAATCTCATCATAGAAGGCGATTAGATTAGTCAGGCATGACCTTCCCTTGGTGAATCCATGCTGACTGTTCCTGATCACTTTCCTCTCATGTAAGTGCTTTAGGATTGATTCTTTGAGGACCTGCTCCATGATTTTTCCGGGGACTGAAGTGAGGCTGACTGGCCTGTAGTTCCCAGGATCTTCCTTCTTCCCTTTTTTAAAGATTGGCACTACATTAGCCTTTTTCCAGTCATCCAGGACTTCCCCCGTTCACCACGAGTTTTCAAAGATAATGGCCAATGGCTCTGCAATCACAGCCGCCAGTTCCTTTAGCACTCTCGGATGCAACTCGACCGGCCCCATGGACTTGTGCACGTCCAGCTTTTCTAAATAGTCCCTAACCACCTCTTTCTCCACAGAGGGCTGGCCATCTATTCCCCATGTTGTGATGCCCAGCGCAGCAGTCTGGGAGCTGACCTTGTTAGTGAAGACCGAGGCAAAAAAAGCATTGAGTACATTAGCTTTTTCCACATCCTCTGTCACTAGGTTGCCTCCCTCATTCATTAAGGGGCCCACACTTTCCTTGGCTTTCTTCTTGTTGCCAACATACCTGAAGAAACCTTTCTTGTTACTCTTAACATCTCTCGCTAGCTGCAGCTCCAGGTGCGAATTGGCCCTCCTGATTTCATTCCTACATGCCCGAGCAATATTTTTATACTCTTCCCTGGTCATATGTCCAACCTTCCACTTCTTGTAATACAGGGAGACATAAGGAGACAATTACAAAACCTCAAGGGTGATTATTCCTCCCAGCATCCCACAACCAGCACCTGGGGATCGCTTAGAATCATAGAATCATAGAATATCAGGGTTGGAAGGGACCTCAGGAGGTCATCTAGTCCAACCCCCTGCTCAAAAGCAGGACCAATCCCCAATTAAATCATCCCAGCCAGGGCTTTGTCAACCCTGACCTTAAAAACTTCTAAGGAAGGAGATTCTACCACCTCCCTAGGTAACGCATTCCAGTGTTTCACCACCCTCCTAGTGAAAAAGTTTTTTCCTAATATCCAACCTAAACCTCCCGCACTGTAACTTGAGACCATTACTCTTTGTCCTGTTCTCTTCTACCACTGAGAATACTCTAGAAACATCCTCTCTGGAACCACCTCTCAGGTAGTTGAAGGCTTCTCCTGCTGTGGTTTAATTATAAGAAAGTGAATGTCAATAAAGTTTGTTAGAGAAGTAGAGCATATAATGGGTAAAAGCCCCTCCAATCTCAAAGCAGCAGAGGAAGGGTGTGCTGAAACCATGGAAGAAATGAGGGTTGCATGAAGAGTTTCTACACCTAAATAATATTGCTTCCTTGGAATTAATGGCAAGAGAATAAACTGAAACAGGAATTTAAGAAGAATCTGAGGTTAGGAGTCTAGACCCATTGAACACTTGTAGATTTAATTACAGGGTAAATTGTGTTCTGAAACAGAATATTTAGAATAGAGGGAAGGTTCATATTTTTAAA
The DNA here is from genome assembly GCF_965140235.1 of Caretta caretta. Taxonomy (NCBI): domain Eukaryota; kingdom Metazoa; phylum Chordata; order Testudines; family Cheloniidae; genus Caretta; species Caretta caretta. Next base: position 100,761,062 of record NC_134212.1, read on the forward strand.
ATTACATATTATTCCCTCACAATAATATTTGTAAGTTACATAGATGGAGGCAGGATGTAAATTGTAACAGGTTTGTGTTTATATTATAAAGACTGAATAAAAGAACTATTAATAAATTCTAACCAATTTCCTCCTTTTTTTTGTACATTAGGAGTTTGAAACAAATTGCATAGCAATGTATTCTGTTCTTGAATAATGTCAGGTCAACTTTACAGGTGCAATTAACAACTAAATTGCCCAGGAGTTTTACAGAGGAGTATGAAACAATAGCACAATCAGGAAATTTATCAACTGGAAATTTTCATTTTCCAAAAACATTTTTGATATTGTATAGAGCAATTCTATTTTAATGTATAGAGAAATAGAATTAATACCCACATAAAATTAATGCCTGCAGATGTTTCTGTTGAAAGTGGGAGAAGAAAGTACTGAATGCCTCTAGCAGCAAGAGTGAGAGACGTTCTGCAAATAAATTATTGTAATCATTTTTGAAACTTTCTTTTTTTAAGCTCCATGATGGCCAGCTCTGGTGCTGCTTTGATATCCTAGAAACAGAACAGGGCATGATTTTGTAAAATATATTTTGTTCTTTATTTCACAGTGTAAAATTATTACTATAAAGGAAGAACTTTTCTAAACCAGGGCATAAAATTAGAGGTGGGGCTTGAAGTGGGTCTGCAAATTTATCTTAATTGTGAGCTCAACTGTGAGAAAGTTTTATATAGCGTCACAATAACATATAAGAATAAATGTTGATGGGGAAAAGATGCAAAAGAAGCTGAAAGACTGAATTAGTACAAACAAAAAGGCCTACTGAAATAATTCAAGGACTGTGTTAAGATCATGCCTGGTAAACAGGGAAAGTATGGGACTGAAGATCAATGGACCAACACTGGTGATGCCTATGTCCTGTTTATATGTGGGATCAGTTGCTTTGCTTAAAGTGAAAAAAGATCCTTCAAGCATTTCATTTTTCTCACATCCTACTTCGCTGGCTGGCTTGCTTACACCCAGCAAATATTCATTCCTCAAACTGGAGGTGTGTCAGTTTTCTTAATGTATGGTGTAGACAAAATATCCTTTGAACAAAAGTGCATATCTAACCTGTTCTAGTAGTAAAACTTAAGGTGAGGGGTGTCATTTTCATTTATTATGTTCCAAGAGTGAAACCTGTATGTACTTACTATTTCAAGTTAATCAGAATCCAGTACTTATGGTGGCTTTTACAGTTAGAACTATTTTAATCCAATATGTCTAATGCATGACAGAAACTGTCACTCTCTGCCTTTAGAACTGAATATTAAAAAAAATTAAATATCCAATTCAAGTAGTTAATTGATTATGCTTACTAGCAGTAATCATGCCAACAGTATTCTAGTAGATGCCTTGCCAGGTGGATATAGACATGGAAGGTTGTCTGGGGAATGGATACTGCTATACAGCAGATTCTTTTAGACACGATTGTATTCAATATTGCCTGTGGAATGCTCCCTCAGTAACCAAATAATGCCACTGAAAATTGTACATTTAATGGTCCCCATCGATTGGATTTTTCAACAATATTTTCCATGGAGCATCCTGTTATACAAGAGCCAATGCCAGTGAACATCTTCCATATCCATGGCTGGAGCATCAAGTTTGTAAGGTCTGGTCACACCCTTTTAACTCTCCAGAAGTTTTCAGCACTTTAGCTCTTGTACTTTTGTGTTAAATGCCCTTACTACTCTGTTTAGCACAATGGAGCCCACTAGCATTCCACCTACGGAATGGAATAATCTATAAGATTCCATGACAGTCCCATCATTCAGAACTATTGTTGTAGTGACATGCAGTGTACAAGTTCTGAAGTATCTAACTGCTCAGAATCTTTTCTAGTTTTTCTTTTCATATGCCAACAGACAGGAACATTACTCCCAGGCCTATCGTGTCATTGTCTGGAAGCTTGTTATTAGTTGGGAACCTGAAACAATGTGCCAGAATCTCTTCTATCTCACAGGGACAGGCATATGCAGAAGTCCTTTTGTATGTCTGTGTGAAAGTTGCTGCTTGATGGAAGCATTGCCGAGTGGTTAGGGAGTCAGTTCCTTCTTAATGTGGAGGAGGATTGAAAGGGGAGCCAGGGTCCTCACAATCCACAGGCTCCAGCCCATGCACCTGTGAGGATCACCAAAGGTCAGGCACCCAAGAGCGCTGTAAGGCTGCCCACCCTGGAGCACTTCCTACCCCCATCTCTTTGGTCCAAGCTTTGCAGTCCACAGCAAAAGGTAAATAAGAAAAGGTACAAACTGCACCTTTAACATGTGTGGGCTCAGCAGGTAGGCTTCTCATTCCCCAGAGAAGCTGCTGCAGTGTGCCTTCTCCGGAGCTCCCAGAGCAGGTTCTTCTCCCTGTCTTTTTAGCCCCCTTCTGAGCTTTCTGGCTTCTTTTTAAGTTTCACCTCCATTTGGAGCATGATCTTCATGTGCAGTTGGGCGAGATCATCTTTAACCCCTTCAGTCCCAGTGCTGGGTTTATATACTTCATCACACCAAGAAAATATATAATGTAGCTGATCAGTCAAACATTCACAATATCTTATTTTATAATTTCTTATTCTTCATATTTTACATGCACCAAAAAAGTTAACTCTAAATGTTGGCTAAAAGCTGAAAATTACATACTAAATTCAGATGTGATTTAAAGAATACTTATTTTATATCTATTATACATTCTGTGTATTGGAAATAAAATATACACTATTAACACTTTTATTAGTCCATAATCATGTAAATATGTTCTGATTATAATGGTTTTTATTTAAAAATGCTTTTTTCACATTATGGGATCCTCTACTAGTAATTAAATTCTATGAGCTCACTGTTATTTTTTATAAAACCATACACATTTTCCTTCATCATCCCAACAGTCTCCATCAGCTGGTGATAAGACTTTCCCCCTAGCAAACAAGCCTAGAGGCAAACATTTACTATAGCTCCCATTTTTGTTTTAATTTTTGATACACAAAGAAAACAGATTTTATTTTCTGTATGCCTGACAGGACTCTGACTGTTGGTGAAGTTTTTGTGATTTTGGTTTGCTCTGTCCCTGATGAATGCTGCTGCCATATTTTAACTTGAACTCTTGGTCACCTGGTACATGACCTCTCACCTCATGACCTCATTTCCAATAGGTCTTTAAACTAGGGGATTCAAGACTGTGGCACAAAGACAGTTACTTAAGAAAGTGGGCCACTGTTTCAGTCAATGTCCTCTTACATCCCTGACACTTTTCACTAAAATATTTAACCTTCAACACTAGAGGAGATGACGTTACTTTTTTTTAAGGTTTTGAGATTATGACCTTTTCTATCATGGTGCTTTACTCACTTTCTATTCTGCAGAAAAAGAAGAGCTGTAAAATATTTCACCAAATAAAGAAAATAATTTCATGATTAACTAAAAACAAAGAATTGTATGCAGTTTTTTTAATCATTAATTATGATTCAGTAGTAGTCTGGTTTTTTAACCAAGTATCCTTACAAATCTATTGCAAGTCCTGTATAAAGGACTGTTCAATAAGATCAGAAATGCATTTTATAAAATCATTTAAAAATAGGCACTATAATTAAACCTTTATCATTATAAATTAATCCCAATAATGTATTAGTTGTAAACAAACACTTATTCTATATACTTCTAGTCACAAATTGATATGAGTTAATATAGAATATGCAGAATGACTAGTGTAGGATGGTTCATTTAATTATAAATGCTTATTTTTCACAGAAAATGCAAGACCCTTTATCCTAGATTTCAAACTCCCACATAACAGATGGAATTTGAAAATTTAAAGTATTAACAATATATTTCACATATGCTGAAACATGTTTGCCACATGCCCACTCGTAAAAGAGCAGCAAATATGTGCTGTCATGAGGAAAACCCTGATTTGGAGTGGACAAGATGCTCCAGGCTGATGGAAGAGTGAAACTGCAAAGGTAACATGCTGATACCGTGGGGAAACTTACCTCCTCACTTCTATAGCATCCCTGCAGAGCTGAAATGTGGAGTGTCACTGCCTCAGCACTGCAAGACACACTGCAAGCTAGAGCTAAGATTAAAGAATGAAGAATGGAAACTGCTGATAGAGGGCGAGGTGCACTAAAAAATGAGCAAATAATAAATGGACGGGGAACATCAATGTGTTCCTTTAGATCCATTCTCATAATGGACGGGGAACATCAATGTGTTCCTTTAGACCCATTCTCATATCTTAACTGACTACCTTTAGAAAGAAGTCCCAAAGCAAGATAATGTAACTTCTGAATGGGAGAGGCCAGGAGGACATATACAGTACCAGTTGATTTTTAAAAATAAAGGAGACAATTTTATCCTGCATGCAACTCTTCTGACTTCAACAACGCTACAGATTAATTGGGCCCAAAGAATTTAGAAATTATGATACTGATATTCTTTCTTAGCATCTAGGACTATTCAGACATCTGCCTGTACGTTATCATTCTGGTGTGTTTAAAAGCCTTGAGTACAACCAGAAATTCTTTTCTGAGCAACATGAGTGTGTGAAAAATAAAGGGTTTGCATTTAAAATTTAAAAAATGTATTTGCAATTCTACAGACAGCATAAAAATATTTGCACAATTAATTTTAAAATGTGTTGAAAGGCTTTTTCATGGTCAGCAACTAAATGCAACATTGTGTGTTACAGTTCAAAAGTGAAAGTGTGAGGGAGAACTCACTCCATCGAACCTCTGAGCAAAGGAATACAGAATAGTTTGCAGGAGTGTTGAATACAATCTCTTGAGAATGATTTGCTATGCTGGGTATGATGTATTCCTGTAAGTCAGTCAAAAAATCTTCTATTTATTTATTTTAATATAACTATCCCAAGCTTTAGCTGCTTGTACAAAACATTAAAATATATAACATTACAAATTGATATCAGCGTTCGAGCAGATTGAAGTTTTCCAAGGAAACTTTTTCTGTCAAAATCAAAATGGTTTATGAAAACATATTGTTGAACATTTTGTCAAGAAGATTTCTCAAGTCCAGGCTTTCATTTTTGCTCAGAATGAGAGAGTCAGAGCAGAATTTTTCACACCAAATCAGACAGCACAAGGACTTGAATCTAGGACTCCCACAGCCCAGGCCAGAGCCCAACACACCAGGCAAATAAGTGTGTGTGTGTCATTCACTCTTCTCCCCATCCAACCCTATCTCACAAAAGATTCTGAAAGGCCTCATTTTCATTCCAGTGTGGAACAAAATCAGATTTCAAAACTTTGAAATGTTTCACAAACTGGAATTGTTGTTCGCTGGCCAGCCCTAATAAAAGTATATAAACTTAACCACTTTCTATACAGACCACTCACATTTCTAACAATAGACTATCCTTGAAATCAATTCATCATAAATTAATAACTTCCCCCTACCCAATCAGTCCTTCCAAATCCCTCATCCCACCTGTTCTGGAACATCCTAATAATCCTATTAGGGTCAAATGGCAGCTCTGAGCTCTAGCTTCTATAACCTCTCGTGGAAAACGCCCTGCCTCCAGCATCTTTTTAAAACAGGGAACTATTAGCCAAAGTCCTTCTACTGATCACAACTACAGAGCTATCACAGGTAGCCAGACCCCAACCCATGTAGGACCTTTATAGGTCAAAACCAACACTTCACCTGGAGATTAACCAGGGCGTTGAGCACAGATGCAATGGCTATTTTTTATGCATTCTATGTTAGTTTAAGTTTCTGAATGGTCCCAAGAAGTAGCCCTGTGCACAGAACATTGCAAGAGTCTAATTCTAACATGGCAAAGGTATACAAAACTTGTGTGGCACACATTAGGAGAAAACATTGCACCCTTGTTACTGAGCACAGATTTAAAGAGCAATATTGGTTATAGCTATGGCTGAGCATTCAGCCACAGCTGAGGATTTAACACGTTCCCCAAACTGTGAAGCTCAGTAACAAGGAGCAGGTGTACTCCCTTAATCAAAGAGGCTTGTAAAGCCTCACCATTTCTCTTGGCTGCTGGTTATGTCTTTAAGAGAAGAAAATGTGCTGGACAGCATACTGAGAAAGGAAAACGTATTTAGGGAAATGGTAATTAAAAGTCAATTCATTATGTTCCTCCACCCTGCTCAGAACTACCAATATGCATCCAAAATGCAGATAACTAAAGACTTATTGGCAAGCTATTTTCATGTGCAAATATCATGGCACTACCAAGATTACCTTTAACATCTTTGCACAAGTCCATTTTCAATGCTACAGCAAGGACACTTATGGGTTACTAGTACTAAGACCTTCTTAGTGTATGTGCAAAGTCCTTCAAATGGCATGTGACCAGGATTCATCACCAAATTTGGGCTGTTAGTTGAATCATGAGCTTCCCCAGTTTGGGCCAGGTACTGATGGGGAGTGCAACATGAATGCTGATCCATGCCCCCCAGTACCAAGAACTGATCTGATTCACGGGAAATTTCATTCAAACAAAATGCAGTGGTAGACACATCCAGCAATGTCTTAAAAGACTGTAGTTCTCCTCCTGCAGAGTCTGGATTGCTGCAAAGCCAACCCAGAACAGCCTTAATACAAAAGTCAATATCCTCTGAAGGCTGTTCAGTGGGCTATCTGAAATGAGCGGATGGCTGTTTAGTCAGTAATGGAGAGAACAACATCCCAACTGGAAGTAACTGGTGTCCTTAGCAGAAAGACAAAGAAACAACTCATTTTATTATACATAAAGGTCCCTGTCAGAATCAGGACCTCGTATTACAGTATTAGGTGCTGCACAAATGTGCAGGAGGGCACAGATCCTGTCCTGACAAATTTACAGTCTAAGCTGAATTACCTTTCTCACTGCACAGATGGTCCCTTCAGGTCAGATTTGAGCTACACTAGTGGAACAATCTTGTTTTGCAGCTCCCCTTGCAATACCTTCTGTGCTGCAAACAGATATCTTCTGTTTCCAAGGCTGCCAACCTGATACTTTCTATGATCATTAAATTAAATAAATGTTTGAAATTTAAAAACAAAACAAATATTGGCATTAGAATAATGAAAAACATAGGAGATGTTATTTGAATTTATGACAGGGGTTAACATTAAAAGTTTTAATTTCTTAAATCTAACTGCATTCCAAAACTGTGCCTTTTCCATTATTTAAATAATCAGTCTGATTTTGTAACTATAATTTTGTTCCAAATATCTTCAAACTAAATAATTGTGCATCACTTCCAGACATGTAATAGTAGTTTAAGATATCTATCTGTCAAGTAGAGCTTGCTAAAAGATCACAACAGGAATTCCATCCTAAAAGAATAACCAATACCAATAAAGATCTTCAACCAACCTAAGAAAAAACAAATAAATGAACAGCATCAGCCAAAGTTTGCTCTAGCTAGTCATGCTCTTTATACACGGCATACACCCTCATATGTTTCGGTATCAAATATTAACTTATGGAAGAAGTCTGGGAAACCCAGTACTTGTGAAGGTCATCCTATTTTATGAAAGGGAAAAGTGGGATGAGGTGATAAGTTTTTATCGGACCAACTTTTGTTGGTGAAAAAGGCAAACTTTCAAGCTCCTCACTGCTTTTCTTCATTTTCATGACCAAAAAAAATTCAGTTTCAACTCCACTTGAAATAGGTAAACTAAATAGTTAAAACAGAGCTTTACCAGTAGCTACCTATTGGTGGTAATGTTTTGTTTTGCTTTCTCCTATGTTTTTTGTTGAAAGTTGAGATGGGTACATTCATGTGTTTAATATTACTGGAAGCTGAAAACACACTAACTGACTAAAGAAAGAGTTGTAAAAGAAACTTGCTGTTCATTAAAATATTTTGAATACAAGCATTCATCACCTTCAATATTTACTTTGGGAAGAAAATTTACATCTGGAAAACCACTATGTTTACAACAAGGAAAATAGTTGTCTTTGTGCATTTTTCTTAAACACTTAATAATTAAAATGGAGTTAAACGGTTTAAAATAGTAATTAATAAACCTATTACAAGATAAATATACTCATTGAGCATTTGAGTAGCAAGGGTAAATAGATTTTTTTCCCTGGTTTAAGGAGATGAAAAGCATTATCTCTCCATGTTGTATGCAGTGTAGTTGTATCCTTGTGGGTGCCAGGATATAACAGAGAGACGGTGGCTTTTTATTGGACCAACTTCTGTTGGTGAGAGAAACAAGCTTGCGAGCCACACAGAGATCTTCTTTCCCAGACCTGAAGAAGATCTCTATGTATCTAGGAAGCTTGTCTCTCCCACCAACAAAAGTTGGTCCAGTAAAAGATATTACCTCACCCACCTTGTCTCTCTAATTGTGTCAAGTCACAGAGATGAATTTTACTAAAGCATGACAGTAATCGTATGGTAAAGTCTCAAGGATCGATCCCTTTTAGTTCTAAACACTACTGTTTTCTTTGCAGATGCAGAACAAGAAATGTGACTTTTTTTAAACTTTCCATACCGATGCATACTTCATTTATCCTACAGAGTTTCATTACACCCTCCAAAACAGAACCACAGTCTGAACAGGTGAAAAAAATGCTCTTCAGGTTGCAGGTCTTCTAAAGTACAGAGACAGATAAATAGAATCTAATCCATAAAAAGGTAATAGTGTCTCTAGAGACTTATCACCATTTATTCAGAAAATATAACGCAAACTTCTTGTCAAAACAATGAGTGTTCCTAGTTCTGCACAGACTCCTTCTCCTCACTGGCATGCAACTAATTCAAATGTAAACAAACTATGTAGAGGGCAACAAAAGAAAGGTAAGTCGCAGGAGTGCGCAAATCCTGGGTACCAATGATTAGCATGATTTTTTTAACCTTCCCATGGTTTCATATAATGGTTATTAAGCACAAATAACTAACATATCTACTCTCAGGTCACATTTGTGTTGCACATGATAATACAGTCACTAATTCATTGCCATAACGCCATGGTTCCACTTTCTTTTTACAATCGTTTCAGGTATTTTGTCTTAACCTTATTGTTAATAAAACAGTTTGGCTGCACTGGAGGACTGAGAATATTTGAAGCGAGAGGCAGTTGAAAATGGTGTGATACAGCAGGTTCCTTGTATGGCACCATTATGCTCCTGTGGGCTAAACAATATGGGGGCTAGTAAAATGTTAATGATTAACCATATGTAAATTCCACTAGTTGATTATTCAAGCAGGCCAATATTGGTAAAAACAGTTTTAGTCTGTGTGCATTCCTATAAAACTTCAATTGCTCTTTCTGATCTAATCCTGCAATGCAACGACCCAATTTACGTTCCTAGAAATGTCTCCTAATGCTTTTATTTAAAGTGTCTAGCGCTAACCTGGGATAGCTCTGTGTGCCCAATGCAAACTTGCTGGGAGAATACATTTTCTGCAGGGATTATGTAAACGTAATCAAAGCATCAGTGCAGATGTGTGAAAATGGGAATGAGTTAGCACGCGTGTTACATGCTATTATTCCGCAAACGTTGTCTTTAAATTGAAGCGCTCATCCATCAGCTCCTGGTAGCGGAATGCACTTGGTAGGGAAGCACCACGCCAAGGCCGTGTGACCGAGACGTGTGCTCTATAACTAGTACTCAAAACAAGTTTAGAGCACAGCATTCAAACAAGTCCGGCTGAGAAATCTACCAAAGGGAACCAGATGTAGAGGCGTGTCGAGCTTTACTCCTCTTGGGGGAGGCAGACCAGACTTCCTCCGTTTCTATTCATTTTAGACCGTTTTTAAAGTCTCTACCTCTGGTGCTGAAGGATTTTGCAATGTGTTTCAGGGAAGCCATTTAAAATCTCCCTCTCTTCCTCATTCAAATGGTCACATCTTGAGACAGAGCTGGTAACGGCCGAACGCTGCTGGCCCTAACCCAACAGACGGACAACCAGATTTGCCCCTTTGGTCTGAATGTTTTAAGTAGGAAACTTGTGAACGGGCATTTCCTGCCAGCCAAGTCACGCCATGCGCCCTACTTGCGGCTCTCTGCTGTGCACCTTGTATGTCCCCTGGCTGATCTTCCACAAGGGAGGTCTGCGCGTTGCCTGTGCTAAATGCTCCTCATCAGCGCTCCCCCTCGCTAATTCGCAGCAGCCCGTTCCCATTGGGGAGAGTGGGCGAAAGTCTCTCCCCAGGGAAGTGGCACAAATCAGAGGCACAAGTCCTGCTGTCACATCCCTCAAACCTGCTGTCCTGGTGCTGATTTCTCTCCCAGCTGACCCAAGCTCAAGGGCGGGAATCGCAAGGCACTTCTCTCCCGTTACAGGGCAGGCTCCCCAAAACTTTTCTCGGGCGGTGTGTTGCCTTTCCTAACCTCCTGCCTCCCCACCCCCATTTCTGCCCAGTCCCTCTAGCCTCCTGCTCCCGCCTCCCTCCTGTTTAAACCGGGGGGGCGCTTGCGCACTCCTGCGCGCCGCACATCACTTTGCCCCACAGAGCTTTCCCGAGATTGTCGTAGGGTAAGTAATGTATTAAATAGCACCGATCACACACACTCCTCAGCCCAGCTTTCCTCCACAATAAACACTATCCTCCTTTCTGAGTTTGGGGCGTTCAGTAGGAAAACCTGTCTGTTGCCTAATTACCCGTGAAAGGTAAGCGATTGGGTTTCCAAGTCCCGTGTGTGTGTGTGTGTGTGTGTGTGTGTGTGTCTCACCGCGGCGTGGTCTGATTCTGCATAAATGGTAGGGAAAGTTGCACAAGATTGTGCGTGTGGATGAGTAAAAGGATAACGTAAAATCCGAACTGCAAGGAGTGACTCTCGCTCCATTCCTTGGGCTGCACTGCCTACAATTAGGCTGGGACAGATTGATCAAACAGGGCAGCAGAGTTATGCTACTTACTGTCAATTTGCTACATACATCAAACAGGTTATAAGTACATGTGTATATTATATATCTTACCTCGCAGTTACTTTCCAATAATTTTAAGTGTCTATTTCTATGTGGATGTCTTTGCGCTATTCGTCCTTTGCGCACTAGTATGTTACCCAGACTTACTTTGTTTAGACGATTTAAGAGGATAGGTGGGAGCTAATGAATCAAAGCGGGTTTGAATCCTGTGTACAAAATCGGGATTGCTGCTATGTTGATCATTGATGTTGATTATTTAACCGAATAATCTGGCTTCCCCTCACCACCACCACCACCCACACCCCAACCCCCAATACAAAAGCAAAGAACACAGTCAAGTACTGAAGGGGCTGAAACGCCACGGTGCCTGAACTAAAACGCAAGAAGCAATTAAAACTCCTCCTTTCGGATTAACAACCAAAAATTGATCGATCTGTCAGGAATACTGTTGATTTATGAAAGGTGCTTATTTCCTTGGTATGGAGAATTTTATGTTCTCTAGGTGAAACTGAGTTCACCCAGCTCCAGAGTAGATTGATGTTTTAATAAAAATAAATAAAGGGAAAAAGCTAGCCTGGTCTTTGGGGACATCAACTCTCAAATCGCAGAGTTAGACTAACAAATCAAATTGCATTATCTTTACATTTCATATCTTTTAATCTAATGTCTAAAAATTGCAGGCAGTGCTAAAGCCTTTATTATTTTTAAAGTTTTAATATAGTGTTTAAAAGTTCAAATAACAAGTAATCAATGTTTCATAACCAAAATGGCACAAAGAAACGTTCAAGTTATTTTTATAAGTGACTTAAACAGCAATCAAAATATAAGAAGAGTGTTATGTGAAAAACCCGGGTTTTGCCATTCCTGCTGTAAATGCAAATGAAAGTGTCCTGTAGATGGCACACCGTCCCCACACTAGAGTTTAGCAAACTCCTTTCTCTGCTACAAGAGGGAAATTTGGTAGAGAGAAATGTCGATCTCAGCACTTGTTGTTTATCTAAACTAGAATGTATTTATTTCCCAACAACTACTAAATTGATTTAAAAATAAACTTCAAAAACAAGTTACACGTTTAGCAATCAGAGCTGAATTAAAAACTAACTGTTCAGCTAGTCACCAAGTGTGTGATCAGTGCTTCTGGACATTTACAGTGGAATTAGAAGTCCGTTTTGAAACGAAAGATACCAGAACAACACAAGGTGATCATGTATACGCAAATAAATGGCCAGCCTAGCCTTGTGCAGCTGGATCTGCCTAACGGTTGTGAGGACTGAAAGTTCAAGCGTTCTCATAAATCAGCTTTGTGGTAAAATGTGTCTATCCACCACACAGGCTGGACAGCGCTGACAGAACTCAAACAGCAGACGAACGCTTGGACACGTTTTTCTTTGCAATGTAAATTTCAGCGGGACAAATTGCTTATTAATAGTCTAGAAGAGAAGCCAGTTTCTTTCTTTCTTCTTTTCTTTATCTGTTTTTATTTCTGCATGGCCCCCAGCTATGCTCTGGGCAGCCTAACCGCCCAGCAGTTATCTCTTCATTTCAATATCCTAAAGAAAATGCAAATCACCACAGTGTGGCCTTTTAAAAAAAGTTAAATTAGCAACAGCTTTAAGTGACTCCATTAGTATGGAAACCATACAAATGTTTAATGCTGGACTAGCTTTCTTTTTTAGCAGTATTTATTCTGGTCTGTACATTTAGCAAAGGTTCTGATTTAATTAAAAAAAAATTCTTCATCTTGGAAGAACCCGGAGTAAAACAAGTAAGTGACATTTACCAAGGTAAACTATCCAATAGCCATTAAATTGTATCTCTAATAGGCTTTGCAGAGAGAGACTGTCGTGTAACTTTGCAGATCATGGACCTGCTTTTAAGGCTTTAATTATTTAAAAGACAGTTATTGCTCACAAAGAAAGTCTAAGTATATGGAAAGCTCTGGGGCTAAAAGAAGGGGGCCCTTGTGCGCATTCTTTTTCAAGGGCAGGAGTACTATCTTCATTCTTTGACTTACTGTCATATCACTTTCGTGTCCCCTATCAGTTTATTTCATTACTGGAGCTGGCTGACCTATCCAAAGGGCCGGGCGTTTGCCCACTGCACGACTTCCTTTATGTTGACGGAAAAGGAAATATACATCCTCCATAATGGTCTGAAACAGCTATTGGACATTTGGCTTTGGCTGCAAAGTAGTTATTCATAGCTGAAACTTTTGTTAACCTACTGTCCAAAAATTACGCTGCCAGGAGATGCAGGACTTTCATTTCTGAATTAAACGGACACACTTTTTATTAAACGTTATCATTGTGCCATGAAGATTTTACTGTATATTGGGGGTATTATGTTACTAATCCCCTTTAGGTCAGAGCATGAGCGAGAGAAAATCCTCGACCAGGAAAGAGTTAAGATTTATATTATTCAGGAGAGGTCTTATTAGGATGTAATCTAACTACTGCATAATAAAAAGTGAGAAGTTTTGAGACACCTTTCTTGATTATACCTTTGGCGATACTTTAGGTTTTACATTTAATTTGCATTTTGTTCTTAGTGAATACTGAAGTCTTGAGTGGAGGATTGAATTTTATTAGGACATCTGGACTGACAATATCAAATCAGACACCAACGTCCCAAAGCATGCTAAAATTTCAGAGTTAATTAGAACGAAGTGTGTTTAATTAAAGCCAATTATAATATCTGAAATTATCTGATCGATGCTTGTTTGTTCAGTTTGCGTCAGTTTATATTTTCATCGTAGCATAAAGGAAAACTGATCGATTTGCAAACTTCTTTTATGAAAGTTTTTTTTGGTTTACAAATAAATAGGTATGTACGGTACAGTGCTCAAATGGTGAGAATGACAAATCGTCATTAAAATAAATACAGATGAACTGCCTCTGTGCAGTTTCTTTCAGGGTCAGAGCAGTGTGTTGAGCAAGGAAATGTTTCTCACTTCCTAAAACGCTGCGAAACTTTATTATAAGCACGAATGAAACAATCTTTCCATTCTCAGCAAGGTCCTTCCTAGCTCGGCAGTTTTCATCTCCGTTTCTATATTTGATTTCTGTTTTTCAGTCTTTATTGTGACAAACAGTTTTAAAGGCTGCGGACCTCTGTGCCAATGTGCCTCCATACTGCTTTTGATTTGCAATCCACGCACATGGATAGTTTTATCTTTAAGGAAAGCCCTCTTTCCTTGACACACAACCGCCAGGGTCACCTACACGATGTAGCTATAGAAAAAGTTTACGTCTAAAAGAAACGGGGTGGGTTTTTAAGTTTAAAAACGTTCGGGTTTCAGAGAATCTAATCGTGGCACCAGAAGCCCACTTCTAAACGTTTTTTGGTGTAAAATATCATTGCATAGTTTAACAGATTGTTTATTCATAAATAACGGTATTCTCATACTATGCACGTTATTTGCCAAATAAAATGACTTTTTATATATTTTGAAGTTAGTCGTACGTCAGTGGAAAGATGTAAACTATACTTTAAAAACCGAACTAGACACTTACAATATGAAAAAAATCATATTGCTGGCAAAAGCGTTTATGCAATATAAGAACATATAAGAATATTACAATTACTTCAGGTATCTTGCTCAGACAGCCCTCTCAGACGTCCCGTTTGTTAAGTAGGGTTAAATGATCAGCAAGACCTGTTAAAAAGAAAGCCAAAACTGCAGGCCAGTAAAGATGAGGTTTTTTTCTGAAATAGTGGTAGATAAACATATAATTTCCTTATCCCTAATAAGACAATATGAAGTATGATAGTTTTTTCTTGCGATCTAGATCTGATTTGAGATGAAAATCTCTTCTCTCCACCCCAGGAGGCGCTGTTTATCAAACTTCATCGCCTTCGCACGATTCCTCTACACTAGAAATTCTTCACTTACAGAATTAAACATCCTTGCTCAGACTTTTTGTTGTTGTTGTTTAATGAAACTCATCTAATATTTTAAAAGGTGCCTTCCTTTCTTTACCTTTCGCTGATATCCCATCATGACAATTAACTCGAGACCCCCTTTTTTTTCGGACCCAAGAGGAGGTGGGGAAGGGGAGGGACAAACAAACAAACAAACGTGTGTTCTTATAGATCCTAAACATCTTGAGCATAACATTTACGTTACAAATAATGAAACTAGTTACAGAAAAGGACTATTTTATCTCCCTGGGGCACCAAAAAGAAAGGACAAATGTTTGGCACTCAGAACACACACATAGAGTATATCTATATAAACCTACTTTTGTCTCTTATTATTATTATTATTATTATATTATTCTTTCCAGACATTATAGGGCAAGGCTTATGTGATTAAGTATATATAGTCCGTACCTATTTTCATTCGACTCTGGATGTTTAAGAATCTGAATCCAAGTCAAGTATCTGAACAACTAAGACAAACAAACAAATAAATAAATCGCGAGGCTAGTAAGAGAAAATATAGTGAGAGTTTCTTAAATCCGTGATGAAGTTTAACCTGCCCAGCACATAGCTTTGTGTGGACGATTTAGCATACGGATCTTTTTTTTTAAATCCCCCACGTCCACTCTAAACCGTCCTCCTTGTTTGTCCCTGTAACTTTGCCCTTTGTGTTGGGGTTGTTGTGAGCTGTTTGGAAGGAAGTGGTGGGTTTGATTTAGTGAAGAAACACAGACAGGTAGGTCGGCTGCAGTTCCAGCTCTTGAAACCTTTTCAGCATCTCTGTGCTTGTCGCTTCTCCCGGAGAGGAGATGGCAACTGTGACCAGGGGCCGCCAAACCTCTGCGCCCACAGCCAGGGAACACATGTCCTGTGCAGCCCCGGAGCCCAAAACTCCAGCCCTGGATGCTGGGGGATGATCCCCGCTGCCTAATCCCGTTGCTTGCTGCATTAACACCTTGTGCCGGAGCTGCCGGAGTGTTATTAGTTCAGACTTTCTCTGCAATATCGATTTCTTAAAAACTGCACCGTGTTATACTAATTAAGACTTAGCTAAGTCTTTCCCCCTCGAATTTACACAGCGAACTGTATTCTGAAATATCAGTCAGCGGTCAACCCCCCTAAATGGGGAATCTACTTTACCTGGGAATTCCATTGCTATATTAAAAATACCTGAAACGCGAATTTATAACTCCTCTGAAACACAGGAAACAAGAGTTAGAGATGCGTTTCGGTTAAATCAGGCATAAATTACATCTACTGTAACCAAACACGTTAATAATGAAGGCGCCTTAAAACAATAAAATTGAAGAATGTATGCTGGCAAGTTTGATTCTCATCCTGTACTTGCCCCTCTAAGAAAGCAATCGTAAATTAGCGAAGGACAAGATTGAAACTAGTGTAGTCATCACTTCTGCAGTTTCCCAGCTGAACTTTCAACTGAAAAAGTTTCTTTGGTAAACGAAGCTCTCACACACTGGTAGAAGGAAAGGAGCAGCACTGGATGCGAGCACCATGCAGACCAGTGTTGCAATTTACTGCAAAGTGCATACGTGTGAAAAGTGGTATGGTTTAAAACATCGGAATGTAACGTTTTCTTTCAGGACAAAAATTTGAAATGATTAAGATAATAGTCCCAAGAGAATTGTCCTGAGGAAAAAATAATAAAGTTGAGGAGAATCCTATAACGGCATTGGAAATGAGGCTATCAATTTTAATCTGTGAGAGCCATGTACAGTATGTGATTATGTGTTATTACGCTGTGTGTTGTTAGAACACTGGGAGAAGGAGGAAAGGAATCTTACACTTGATTTATTGTAGATGTTGAGATTTCCTTTTCAAGCTTTTACAAGGTGATGTCTGTACACTGGGATATGCTGAAGGAATAAACCGAAAGCCGGGAGAGTGGAAAAGCAAGGGAGGGCTCTGTCCCTTTAAGGTCACTGCATGCTCTGGTATGATGTTTAGGAGGACAGCTGGGCAATGGCCATCTGACTGACTTCGGCTTGACATCTGGGAGCCCACTGGTGTGTGGCACGCGAATCGCTTGATGTCGCTATTTAAATGCAAATTTGTGGGGGATCATTGAAGCCTCACCCCGTAAATTCACACAAAAGGAATACTTCACACTCTGTAAGGAGGAGGGTCGTTACTTCGGGAGGTCTTGGCTGCAGCATGCAAATCTCATTCAAATCCACACACCTTCTGCATGACTAACTTTTCTAAGGTCAAGATTTGGTAACTACCACGCTTCCCAGAATGATCCCAGGCAGAATTTAGACGTGTCATGTACCTGCTCAGACAAGATACACTCATTTCGGAGCCTCTCCTTAAGACAAGCTGTTTCCAAGGAAAATGTGTTTCTTTCCAGACCTATTTTGTTTGCTAAGGACGCTACTGGCCTCTCTGATCCGCCTGAGATTTCAAAAGTTAAAAACATTAAATACAAGTTAAGCATCAAATGAGCAGAACGCGTGCACCCATTACACTCTGCACTCTTCCACACTGCAGAGCTAGGTTTCTAATCTGGCAACTATCTTTTCTGTCACAATGTGTGCATTACACGGACGGAGGGACAATTTGTCCCTCTTTAAATGTGAACTTTGATTATTTTATTCAGACTCCAGACTACGGTATGGGCGCTTTTGAGTATGCTTGCCCTCCATGCTAAACATAAATCTAGATTTTAAGAATATCACACACAAGCTACTCCTTGCCTCACATCAATCTGGAAAACTCAGATTTTGTGGGAGGTTGCTTCTTGACAATACGCACCCTACAAGCAAGCTCGGTTATTATGGTACAAATACAGAGACATCCTATGTGAGTTTCTTACTGCATGTAGCTTGTAGCCAGCAGTATAGTGACAACAAAGATAAAGTTGGTGAATGATAAAGACCGTATTTTCCACGCTTTGGGTGCAGGACCAGATGATCTAGAAAATGAGCTGAAATAGATTCAGCCTCAGAGCCTGTTGTGAAGAGCAGCTGATTCCCCTATTTCTGGCCAGATGGCTTCTGAACACAGATTTGCATTCATTTTCGCTTAATATCGTCCAAAATAGTGGGGCAGCTGCATTTGTTGTCAAAAAGGTTTAAAACTCTCTTTCTTTCTGGGGCAGGATCGTTACCTTATGTGACGGGCTTATGGAACTTTTTCTCTCTCTCTCTCTCTCTCTTTAGTCAACAGTATCAGATTTAAAAGGATTTGTTTTAAAACCTTCTAATTTGGTAATCAGATTTAAATCGCCTTGGCGCGTGTAATCTGAATTAAAGATACTGTAAATGATTTTAAGCATTATGCTTTCGTTAGCACAGGAAAGAAACAACTTCAGCATTGGTTTGTATATTTTAGAAAATATGTTACAATTAAAGCATTGTTCAGTATTTTCAACTTATTTTTAAGATAATGTATTTTGCATATTATGAGACCAGAAGCCTTAATTCATTTAGTGCACTGCACAAATCCAAAGCCTCTAAACACACACATGCAAACAAATACCATTTTTTAAACCAGAGCCCTATATTGTTTTGAAACTTTAGTTTGCTTGTCATACTACGGTAAAAGTGTTACATTTTACAATCTCTTCTACTGTAACTGAAAAGCTCTGAGTTTATTATGAATACAGGAATTTTCTTTTAATTTATCATGAATAGTTTCCATACACTTTGATTTAAGGTTATTAACATTCTATAGACAGTGGCATCTTTAATATGTGGCGATCGCTTCTAAAGACTAATCTCATTACCCTCAAATAGTCATAAAATATGATTTTATTATACTTACGTATTTAATTAGACGGCCAGCAATGTAATGGATTTTGAGATCGGGTAGAGCAACAGCTTTGATAATTCACTTATCTTTGGCAATAGTCATTAACCCCCAACACCAGCAAAATAGATTGCTTTCTAACACATCTTTTTTTCTCACCCCTTGGAGGAGGGATCGGGGGTCTCCTGATAACACAAATCGGACTTCGATTTTCACCCATTAATTAAAATATTAACGTACATACCCTGCCAATTCACAAAAAGGGAAGTCCTAACCTATGCAAGGAGGAAAGAGCTCATCATTCAATACAGTTGTTGTGCTCAAGTCTTTTTCTTTTTTCTTTTTCTTTTTTTTTTTTTAAATCAAAGAGGGGGTGGAGTGTGGGGTCTGATTTGGCTCTGTAGGAA